>NC_026002.2:77361359-77457617 GCF_000442705.2 Elaeis guineensis | reverse complement strand
ATTTCTCTATTTTATTATGAAATTATTTGAATATTTTAAATAATTTAGATTTATATTTCATCAAGTAGATGTACCCATATCTAGATAGGTCATCTGTAAATGTAATGAAATAGTGATATCCACCTCTGACACTTATATTCATAGGTCTGCATACATCAGTATGTATTAGACTTAGAACATCACTGACTTTTTTACCTTTTTCAGTAAAAAATGATTTAATCATCTTCTCAAGAAGACAAGACTCACAGATCAGTAATAATTCACAATCATTAACGTTCAGAATGCCCTCCTGAGCTAACCTATTTATCCTATTTTTGTTAACATGATCGAGCCTATAATGCCAAAGGTAGGCATCCGTGATATTATCGAACTTAGGATATTTATTTGAAATATATAGTATACTAACAAGTAGTGACAGAATATAGATACCATTTCTTAATTATCCTCATATTATTGTAACACCATTCATAATGATTTCATAATTATCATTCTTTATTGATAAACTATAACTATCTTTGGCCAAAAGGCCAACAGAGATTATATCTATTAACAAAGATGGATAATAGTGACAATCACTCAAAATGACACTATTAGAATTGAAAATAAGCTCGATAATTTCTAAAGCTAGGATCGAAACTTGACTTCTATCTCCAATATTTAGAAATCTATTATCTTTCTCAATTTTCTACCAACTTGAAGTCCTTGTAACGAATTGCAAATATGAACTAGAATTTCGATATCCAATACCCAGATAATAGTATCACATATAGAGAAATTATAAGGTGTTATCATATAAATACTTTGATCAGCAATTAATTGCTCATTTCTCTTTGGCCTATTTGAGTCAAAGTCTGCCTGACTCTGTTCAGTCTTAGACTTCTCATCTAGTTTGAGGTTAAGATCAAAATTCAACTTCTGATACTGACTATCGAAGTTGGATCCAATAAACTCATCACTGTCAAATAGTGTGCAGAGCGACAACTTACTAGCCATAACTGCATAAAAGAAAAATTAAAAGCCTAATTAATATATAAATTTTAAGCTTAAAGACTTGAACTTTAGTCTAAAAGTTCTCTCACTATTTTTGTGAATTGGTAGCCTCCATCTTCAATTTAAAAAATTATCTTAATTTTTTAGTGGATACCAGAATCCATACAGACTATATATGGGCTCGACTATGGTTCAACCAATCTATGTGTATCTATGGATAGATTCTCAACTAATTATTTTTTCAAATAATTTTTAGTAATCAATTCATCTCAGGTTTCAATTCAGTAGGCTAAGAACCTCCACTGAAAGTCCCGATTAAGTCCAACTATGAACATGAACCTACCTAGTGATTTTAACTAATGAATAATCAGGTACGAGTATGTTTCAACCAATCCAACCATTCATCAGATAGTATAGCAGAGTCATCATATATAAATGATAATTCCATCATTCAGAGAAACACCAAGCATAAGGCACTTCCAATGTCAATATGAAATAATGGACTCATTACCATTCACCTTAATGGGAGGCTATGTTCTAGTTATCTCCATAACCAGCTCATTTTTTATGGACCTATTAATTTAGAAGATTCGATTAGCATAATTTAAAAAAATTGAAGACATAGACCAACTAATCATAATCCTCTCACTGACTTCATCAAGTCAGATCAGGGTAGACAAGAAATAAGCCAGTCTAACTGACAAATCATCAATCCTCTCTCAAACTTCATAAAGTCATGAAGAGGATAAAGATAAGTCAAACTAGAGGCACCTAAATTAATCAAATTGATTTTTTAGTTAGTATGGATCAATCTCTAATCATTAAGTGATCTAATCAAAATATGATTCATCACATTGGTTAGATAAATAAAATCGATGGGAGGGATATGCCATTAACTCATCATAGACTCAACCTAAGCGAGTAGCTTCCAATTAATGACCATCGACCAAGACTGCCAAACTTACCTTAGACACTAACTGATTAATTAGTTTCAATTTGATCAACTTACAGATTTGGATTTGACTGTTGAGCTAGTGATCAAAGTCTATTTGGGTCTAATCAAAGATATGGACTCGACCAACAATAATTATTACACTGACTTAGAGAAATCTTTATTTAATCTAATTTTTTTAATCTTTTTAATCTTTGATTCTAACCCTAGAGTCCAATCCAATTAGGAGGATCTGATCAAACTAACCCACAAACCCATCACTTCATATTTTATACGAAAATGACATTAGATCTTTAATTCATAATTCTAGATCTAATCGATTCAACTTAATTCTTAATTAAATTTGAGACTAACATGGGTTGGGATTTGATATTTAAAATTAGTTTCAAATTTTATAAAATATTTTATAATAAATTTTATACATGATTATTTAGATCTAAAATTTGAGTCGGCTCACCCTTGGATTGAGCTTCACAGTGGATAGATTAAGTTTCGAGACTTAACTGACTCACTGATGATGAATAATTAACCATATTTTTAATCTATTTCATTGAGTTAGCTCAACAAAAATTGAGCCAACTAACCAGGGTTCTGAGTCAACTCAAATAAAACTAAATCGACTCAATAGGCTAACTACAATAATTGTAACATTTTTAGATCAAAATAATTTTGCATAAATAGTAATAAAATTAATCATTAATTATTTTAGATCTAATCTAAATATATTTATAATTTTAAATTTTATTTTCAATGATTAGATGCTATAACTTTTCATTCAATGTATCATATACATAATCCTAGGGTTTCAAAATTTGGATTTTTCAGAAAAATTAGTTTTCATCAAATCTAACTGATTAAAAATCAGATTTGAGCAAAAATATTATTTAGATCTAATCTAAATAATAGAAATTAGATTATAAGTATCATATATTTTTAAATTAAAATCAAATTTTATCAAGATCAGTACAAATTAGGATAACTTTTTTATTGTAAGGAGTAAATCTTACAGTAGGATAACCTTATTTTAGTTTGTGCGATCAGATCTATAATTAATTTTAGATCTTAGACATCAAAAATTAGATCTAATAAAATTAAATTTTAGATCTTAAGAGCATAAAAAATCATGTCATGCAACCTGGCCTAGATACCAATTGAAAGAAAAATTAGGCAGTACCATGCATGTACTTTTAAAATTTTTGATAGTGGAAGCATTAGATTAAACTATTTAATCTAACTAACATATATGAGATCTAATCTAAACAATCTATTGAGGATCCATAATATAATTAATATACATTTAAAATCTAAAATTAATTGAAACTTGCATCAATCACATTGATGACCTAAATCAGATCTAATCATTATATCTGATCTAGTCCTGATCTAATGAGTTCAGAACTCATTACCTTTGCATGGATCGATGAACACTGCTATTGATCATGTAGATCTAAGGCTCTATCGGTCACTTGTAGCCACACAAGATGTCCGACCTCTACGAATCATCCACACGAAGCTCTCGTACCAATCTGATCTTTCGAAATTGCTAGATCGTGCGAAAATCGCTCCTGATGGCTGATTTGATTTGATCTTCTTCTAAAATTACCTTAGATTCTTTTGAGATTAAAGATAGATCAATGGAGATTACTGGATGTTGGAAGAAAATTAGAGAAAATATCTTTTCTCTGATCTAAACTCTCTCTACCAAAAATCATTCAGCACTAATGCTAAACTGTCACCAAAGAAGAGATGGTTCTCTTTTAATCTCTCACGCCAAAGGATGGCAACCCACCCCAAACCTCCTGCCCCCTATTTGTAGTTCAGCTACCCTTCTCTCAGCCTTCTCATGGTGGAAAAACCAAACCTTGTTAGCACACAAAAAATAGGTCTTTTAATGCTTGCCGAACAAGAGGAGATGAGATAAGATGTGGACTCATTTGAGTTTGAATTCAAAACTCTTTTGAGCTCTAACTCAATCAGATCTCATCCAGTTCCATTCTCATCCTAAGAAGGACTGAATAAGAGGTGTGGGGCATAGAAAAAACAAGGGAACAATTCCCTTATCGTCACACAAATTGAACACCTTCATAAGGTGGTCGGCAAGACTGGATAAGGATGAGGGATTAGGGTTTCAAATTCAAACCTCTTTGAATTTGAATTAAAACCAAGTTATCCTTATCCATTGAGGGTGACAACCAGATGCATTTGCTGGGGTATGTCTCATGCACAAACAGATTTTGTGATGAGAAAACTTGGCATGGAAAAAGAAGATGGCGGATGGGAGAAGACCAACTAGTTTGGACTCTAGAGTTTTGTTTATTTGGTTCTTAATTAGGTTTCATCCAAACCCAATTAATTTAGGCTCAAATAAAATGAGTTAGTCTAATCTAATTAGGTACCCAAACTTTTAATCTTATTAGGAATAGATCGAATCCAAGTCTTGATCAAATCAGGACTAATTCTCTCTTAGCGATTAGGTCATCCTGTAACCTAATCGGATTTGACCTAATTGAATTCAATTTAATTAGACTTAGTCTAGACTTTAATGCTCAATCAAATAGAGTTAATCAATAATCTAATTATTGACTAATCCTCTTGAATATCACTAAATCTCAATGAATTAATTTATTACAACTATTGCACAGGATTAATCATCAATTATTTTGATAACTTTACCCTCGATCGATTCTCAATCATCAATCAGCCATATGATCGAAAAGGTACTTCTTATGTATGTGACCTCATAGGTCCATACCTATGTCGGTAGCACAGAAATAATTTTTATATCAATTGAAGTAATCATCTAGCAATGGGATCCAATGTCCAGATAGGTCGAATATGTGCAAAGCAGCACTTAGAATTTATTGGACTATGGTTACCGTATAATTCATCCCTTTAACCCTAATACTGAAAGTGACCTAGGGTTTAACTGTCAATCTTGAAAAAGTCAACAACATTATATTTTAACCTTTCAAATATATCACATGGATTATCCTGACCAAGATTTTGTTGAATTAAAATATAATAATACATTAACTCCTACTTATTCAGAGAGATCAGTCCTATCTTGACTCACACACTGACTACCATAAGTACTTGACTGCATCTAAAATTATTTCATCATTGAATTAAAAATTTAGATAGTTTGACATCAAAGTACAGTAAGTTGTTTATAATTTATCATGATGATCTTAGGTCGGATGGATACTTATACCTATATCCCTTTGGAGTAACTCTTGACAGCAGAGTGCTCTGAAATTGATCATGTTCAGTGAGATGTACTTCTACATCTTACCTACATGCTATACTAATGTCTCCATATTCTTTGGTTAAGAGGACAACTGTTGCTCCTAGATTGATTTTGATGATTACAAAGCAGATTGAAGGGATACAAACAATTGAAAAAGTCCTTATGCTCTTCAAGGGCAAAATCATAATTTTGCTAAAATCCTGATTTGATAGTACCATTTGGTAGAACAAATGATTTGAAATCTATTGGTGAAAATTTCATTGTGTTTGGACTAATATTTTTGAAGTTATGAAGGTTTAAAGTGCATGAGTCGACTCATGAGTCAACTCATGGCACTATGAGCTGAATGGCACGAAAAAATTCCCATGGCACGCTGGATTTTTTGGCTTGGCACGACCTGTGAGTCGACTCATGAGTCGACCCACAAGGCATGAGTCGACTCATGAGTCGACCCCTGCTGATTTGAACCGAAAAATTCAGAAATCAGATCTTCTGGTCTGTTGCAACAGAAGTCGACTCATGAGTCGACTCCTGAAGCATGAGTCGACTCATGAGTCGACCCCTGCGATGGGAAATATCAGCAACGGCTATTTTTTTGCCCGTTTTAATTGCCATTTATGCTTCCTAAAAATCCTCTAACGGCTCTTTATCTGCCTAAATTGTTTTCTCTTGCTTCTAATGCTACAAAATGCTTTAAATGATGAAAGAAATTGCAGATTAAATAGCGGATCAAACGTGAAATCAAATGTAGAGAAGAGCAGAGAAGAAAAGAGAGGAAAAAGAGAAGAACAGAAGAGAGGATCCGAAAT
This sequence comes from Elaeis guineensis, assembly GCF_000442705.2. Taxonomy (NCBI): domain Eukaryota; kingdom Viridiplantae; phylum Streptophyta; class Magnoliopsida; order Arecales; family Arecaceae; genus Elaeis; species Elaeis guineensis. Next base: position 77,451,619 of record NC_026002.2, on the reverse strand, counting down.
TTGCAAGAAAAAGCCTGAGATCAACGAAATATCCATAGAGAAAAAGAGAGAGGATCCACAATATACCAGAGAGATTGTGAAAGAGAAAAGGAAGATCTTTCAAGGAGAGAATTCTTCACGCCTATCGTTTCAACCTTGATCTAGAGATCGTTCAAAGCTTTCAAGAGATCTTCAATCAACAATCAACCTCTTCTCAAGCGTTCAACCGTTCATTCATCTTGAGAAAATCTGAAAAAGGGGTTCTTCATTTGAGTAAAGTTTTTATTGTTATATTTGCTCATTTAAGGAGCTGTTTTTGTATTCATCTGTGCTCTAAATATTCTTACTCTTTGTGAGTTTTTGCTCTTGTTTTTGGAGGATTTCCAAAACAAGGAAAGGTTGATCCGAACCTGAAATCGGAGTGTTGTGGGTTGGCTTGTACCCGGGAAACAAGTGTTCTAGCTTGGGATAGCTAGGGTCGGAGTTTCCGACGTCTTGTATTCTAGCTTGGGATAGCTAGTGTCGGAGTTTCCGACGTTTTGTATTCGGGTTGAATACAAAGGATAGTGGATTAAAATTCCCAAGTGGGATCTTGGGGAGTGGACGTAGGTGCAAGGTTAGCACCGAACCACTATAAATCCTTGTGTTTGTGGAGTGCTTTATCGCTTTATCTTATTTCTTTATTATATCCTTGCAATACTACTTTAGTTAATTAATATTGATTTAAAGCCATTGTTTTGTTCTTCATAAGTCATTTGTTGGGCTTAAAATTTTTAGAAACCCAATTCACCCCCCCTCTTGGGTTGCATAGCTGGGCAACAAGTGGTATCAGAGCCAGTGCTCTAGCCCTTCTTTGATCTAACAATCAAAGAGCCAAAGATCTATGGCAACCCATGTTGGAACTTCTCTAGCTGAGGGGCAATCAACAAACCGACCTCCACTTTTCAATGGGTCTAATTACACCTATTGGAAAGCTCGGATGAAGATTTTCATACAAGCACTCGACTATGATATGTGGAGTATCATAGTGAATGGTCCTCACACACCCACCAAGATTATAGATGGTGAGGAGTCAACCAAACCCGAGAAAGAATGGGATGAGGTTGACAAGAAATTGGCACAATTAAATGCCAAAGCTATGAATGTTCTTTATTGTGCACTAGATGCTAGTGAATTTAATCGCATTTCTACTTGTGCATCTGCTAAAGAAATATGGAATAGGTTAGAAGTCACCCATGAGGGAACAAATCAAGTAAAAGAGTCTAAAATAAACATGCTTGTACATAAATATGAATTGTTCAAAATAGAGCATGATGAGTCCATAACTGCTATGTTTACTCGTTTTACTGATATAATCAATGGTTTAAAGAGTCTTGGCAAATCTTATACTAACAGTGAACTTGTAAGGAAGATTCTCAGGTCACTGCCAAGAACTTGGGAAGCCAAGGTGACTGCCATCCAAGAAGCAAAGGACTTGAACACTCTACCTCTAGAAGAGCTTCTTGGATCCTTGATGACTCATGAACTTAGCATGATGCAACATCAAGAGGATGAAATCAAAAAGAAAAGAACCATTGCCCTCAAATCCACAACTTCACCTGATTATGAAACAGATGACTCTGAAGATGAAGATCAGGATGAGGAGATGGCTCTCATCACCCGGAAATTCAAGAAGTTTCTAAGAAAAAGGAAACAGGGGATGAGAAAGAAATTTACAAAAGGGGATCAAAGCATAGAAAAGGAGAAAGATCAAACCCCTATATGCTACGAGTGCAAGAAGCCAGGACATTTCAGATCCGAATGTCCTCAATTGAAGAAAGGTCCAAAGAAATTCAAAAAGAAGGCAATGATGGCGACCTGGAGTGCGAGTGATGACTCAAGCTCCGACGAGGAAACCTCAACCGAACAAGCCAATCTGTGCCTGATGGCACATGAAAATGAGGTAACTTCTGAATCCACTAGTGAATTTACTTTTGAAGAATTGCATGAAGCTTTCTATGATTCAATTGATGAATTAAAGAAACTAGGGAAGAAAAACAAAGAGCTGAAATTGGAAAATCAGTCCTTAGTGAAACAAGCTGAAATTCTTTCAATTGAAAAATTCACATTGATTCAAGAAAATCAAAACTTTAAGGATGAAATTAACAAACTGAAATCTATAGTAGATAAGTTCACCTTAAGTTCAAACAAGCTAAATATGATCCTTGATAATCAGAAAGCTATATATGATAAGGCTGGACTTGGTTATAAACCCCTGAAGAAACAAAAATTTTTGAAGGATATTTATGCAAATTATTCAAGCAAAAAGCCTACAAATATTACTTGTTTTAAATGTGGAAGAATAGGACATAAATCATACACATGTCTTATTAACAAATATGCAAACACAAAGAAAATATGGGTTCCAAAAGGAACCATTCTGACTAACCTGAAAGGACCCAAGAAAGCTTGGGTACCTAAGACAGAAACTTGATCTGTGCTTGCAGGTGTGTCTAGCATCCCAAGAAGGAAACAGGAAATGGTATCTTGACAGCGGATGCTCGAGACACATGACTGGTGATGAATCACAATTCATCACGCTTGATGCTAAGGATGGAGGGATGGTCACCTTTGGAGATAATGGCAAAGGAAAGATCATCGGGATAGGTAACATTGGTATCACTCCCTCCAAATACATTGAGAATGTTTTACTTGTTAAAGGTTTAAAGCATAACTTACTTAGCATTAGTCAATTCTGTGATAAAGGGTATAAAGTAAGTTTTGAATCATCTGTATGCATTGTGACGAGTCCTATTAACGATGGCATTAAATTTATAGGACATAGGCATGGCAATGTTTATATGGTAGACTTGAATGATTTAACTAAATTAGACATGCAATGCCTAGTTTCCTTAAATGCTAAAATAAATGAGACTAGTTGGCTGTGGCATCGTAGACTTGCACATATTAGCATGCATTCTCTTTCAAAATTAATCAAAAAGGATTTAGTTCTCGGTTTGCCAAAATTAAATTTTGAAAAGGATAGAATTTGTGATGCATGCCAATTAGGTAAACAAACTAGAATATCATTTAAATCCAAAAACACTATTTCAACTTCTAGACCTTTAGAGCTCTTTCATATGGATTTATTTGGACCAACTAAAACCACTAGTCTAGGAGGAAAACGATATGGATTTGTAATAATTGATGATTACTCTCGTTTTACTTGGGTTTTCTTTTTAGCTCTCAAAAATGAAACTTTTCAAATTTTCACGAAATTTCATCGAAAAGTCACTAATGAAAAAGGGTTTTCAATTCAAAATATTAGAAGTGATCATGGAACAGAATTTGAAAATCATGACTTTGAAAATTTTTGTGATGAAAATGGAATTGGCCACAACTCTGCTCCTAGGACACCCCAACAAAATGGGGTAGTTGAAAGGAAAAATAGAACCTTAGAAGAAATGGCCCGTACCATGCTCTGTGAAAGCAACCTTCCAAAATATTTTTGGGCGGAAGCTATTAACACAGCATGTTACATTTTAAATCGTGCTTTAATAAGACAATTTTTAAAGAAAATCCCCTATGAACTTTGGAAAGGAAGAAAACCAAATATTGCCTATTTTCATATTTTTGGTTGCCGATGTTTTGTATTAAATAATGGCAAAGAAAAACTTGGTAAATTTGATGCAAAATCAGATGAAGCAATCCTTCTAGGCTACTCCTCCACTAGTAAAGCATTTAGAGTGTTCAACAAAAGAACCTTAGTAGTTGAGGAGTCCATACATGTTGTCTTTGATGAATCTAACGATCTTCCTTCAAGGAAGAATAAGGGTGTTGATGATGCAGATCCACTAATAGAAGGTATGAAGGAGATCACTCTAAAAGATTCAGCAACTCCAGAAGACAAGGATCAAGAAGATGAACAAAATGAGAAAGGTGAAGAAATTCAAGAACAACCTCAAGGTACAAATGACTTACCCAAGGAATGGAGGTATGTTCACAACCACCCTAAGGAATTAATTATCGGAGATCCTATGCATGGGGTAAAAACACGTTCTTCACTTAGAGATGAACTTAATCATTGTGCTTTTGTATCTCAACTTGAACCTAAAACTTTTGAAGAAGCTGAAAATGATCATAACTGGATTAATGCTATGCAAGAAGAACTCAGTCAATTTGAAAGAAATAATGTTTGGACCTTAGTGAAAAGACCTAAAGATTATTCAATAATTGGCACAAAATGGGTCTTTAGAAACAAATTAGATGAGCATGGAAATGTAATTAAAAATAAAGCAAGACTGGTTGCTAAGGGATATAATCAAGAAGAAGGAATTGATTTTGATGAAACCTTTGCACCTGTTGCTAGATTAGAAGCCATTAGACTTCTACTTGCTTATGCTTGCTTTATGAAATTCAAACTATTTCAAATGGATGTTAAAAGTGCATTTTTAAATGAATATATTTCTGAAGAAGTATATGTAGAACAACCCCCTGGATTTGAAAATCATGCTTTTCCCAATCATGTCTTTAGATTAAATAAAGCTTTATATGGTCTAAAACAAGCACCTAGAGCATGGTATGAAAGGCTAAGCAAATTTCTACTAAATAATGGTTTCTCAAGAGGCAATGTGGATACAACTCTATTTATTAAAAGAAACCAAAATGATATGCTAATTATACAAATTTATGTTGATGACATAATTTTTGGGTCTACTAATGAATCCCTTTGTCAAGACTTTGCTAAGCTTATGCAGGGAGAGTTCGAGATGAGCATGATGGGAGAACTCACCTTCTTCCTCGGACTCCAAATCAAACAATCAAAAGAGGGAATCTCCATCACCCAAAGCAAGTACACCAAGGAACTACTCAAAAGATTTGGAATGGAGAACTGCAAACCAATTGGCACACCAATGAGTCCCTCATGTAAGCTTGACAAGGATGATGAAGGTAAAAGCGTAGACTTAAAATACTATAGAGGTATGATTGGCTCATTATTATATTTAACTGCAAGTAGGCCTGATATCATGTTTAGTGTTTGCTTATGTGCAAGATATCAATCTAATCCTAAGGAATCTCATTTGAATGCTGTTAAAAGAATCCTTAGATACTTAAATGGTACACAAACTATAGGGTTATGGTACTCTAAGGACTCACAAATTAATTTGTTAGGATATTCTGATGCTGATTTTGCTGGATGTAAATTAGATAAAAAAAGCACAAGTGGAACTTGCCAATTTCTTGGAGTTAACCTAATCTCATGGTTTTGCAAGAAACAAAATTCGGTGGCACTGTCTACGGCTGAGGCCGAATACATTGCAGCCGGAAGTTGTTGTGCTCAAATCTTGTGGATTAAGCAACAACTCGAAGATTTTGGAATCAAACTTAATGAAACACCAATAAAATGTGATAATACAAGTGCTATAAATCTATCTAAAAATCCAATACAACATTCAAGATCTAAACATATTGAAATAAGACATCATTTTATAAGAGAACATGTTCAAAACAAAAATATAATTCTTGAATATGTTTGCACTGAAAATCAATTAGCTGATATCTTTACAAAGGCCCTTAGTGAGGAAAGATTCTGTGAAATTAGGAGAAATCTAGGAATTCTAGATCCATTTATCTGAAATTTCTCAATTTCCAAAGAATAGATGTCAAAAACTCTTAGAGCTCAATTTTCAACATCTATCCTGGTTCCAAAAGCTCAGTTTTATCACTCTAAAAACTTATCATTGAGCAAAATTCTTTCTCCCAAAATTTTGAATTTTTCTGGAATTTATTTGCATTTTTCCTGATTTTCTGAACTTCATGAGTCGACCCCCATGAGTCGACTCAATGGCAAACTTGTAAATCCCACCAACTTCCATCGGGTTCATTGTTTTTAAAACGGGAAACCTGTTTATGAGACGACTCATCTTCTCGTCGTCTTCCTTCCAAAAGCCGTCCTCTCCAAACTTCTGTTTTGCTCCAAATCCAAGGATTAATTTCGAGGCAATTCTCCCTCCTCCTCTCCACCAAAAATCGCCACCTTGAAAAGGATTTTTCTGTGCTTTCTCGCAGTGTTAGGCGCGGGTGGAACGTGCCCTAGAACTTCACCGTTCATTCAAAATCTACTTCTTTTCTCCACCAAAATTCTTCTTTACTCTTTTGTGATCCCTCCTCCACTGAATTCAAGTCTTCTTGTCTGGATATGGCTCCAAAGATAAAACTTCCCCAAAGAAGGAAATCAATCCGAGAGCCTGAGGAAATTGTCCGAAAGAAAAGGCATGCTCAGTCTTCCACTGTTCCCAATCCAGTTTCAGTACCTGCTCAAGGTCCCTCTCAACCCTCCATAAGCCCCAGTGTAAATCTTCTTTCTGATAGAAAAGTAGAAACCGGGAAAAATATAGATTTTTGGTTCTTTGAGAAAGAAGGCTTTACTTTTGCTACCAAGATCAAAAATCAAGGATGGGAACTTTATTGCTCTCTTAAGGAAGTCACCTATGTTGATCTAGTCAGAGAGTTCTACCAGAACCTAAATTATGGAAACGGGTCTGTGACTTCAACTGTAAAGGAGATTGACATCTGTTTGGATTCTAGGATATTGGGAGAGATACTTCAGTTGCCTAGTGAAGGATACTCATATATGGAACTCCCAATTAAAGAAGAAGGGATCAGAATTATCTTAGGAGAAGATTTTTCAGGAAGTTTAAACAGATTGGAAGCAAAGCTACTGTCCATTGAGATGAGGGTCCTGCATCAGATTGTGACAAAACTATTCTTTCCTAGGAGTGGTAGACATGACTTACTATCTGGCAGAGATGTATGTGTCATGTTTCATATCATCACTCAGACCCCCCCTAAACCTCCCTACACTTATGATAGAGGCCATGAGAGAAACTTTGAACAGATCCAAGGCACACTTGCCTTATGGTATGGCCCTTACTAGAGTTTTTAGGAGGTTTGGAGTTAGCTGTGAGGGGGAGACACCTACCAAGCTCTCACATGTGGACACTTTCAACCAACACAGCCTGCACCGAATGGGAATTACAAAGACTGTTGATGGTTGGATCAAGGGCTCTGAAGAAAGAGCTGAGGAGAGAGCTGAGGAAAGAGCTGAAGACAGAACTGAAGGCAGAGTAGAAGAAGGTCCATCTTCTCCTGTACATGATTTCAGGGCAGCTTCACCAGATACCCAGTTCATTCATGATACTGAGGCTGGCCCTTCTGAGTTTACTAGGATGCCCACACCAGTGTATCAGCCAGAGAGCAGAGCACCTCATTCAGAGTTCAGACTGGCTGACGATCAGATCGAGCATATATCTCAGCGTGTGGCTTCTTTGTTGTCTAGCCAGTGGAGTAGTACTTCTTTTGCACCTGGAGCTACTTCTTCTGATCAGACCATTACTCCCCACATCTCCACTATATTTCAGATGATTTCAGATCAGTCCGTCAGGATACAGCAGCTTGAGGATACAGTCTGGAGACTTACTGGCAGAGTTCTTGACTTGCAGGGGCAAGTCCTTGCATTGGCCCATCCCCAGCCACAGGAGTCTACCATTGAGGTCACAGACCTCACTGCAGAGGCTGGCAGGCTCAGAGGAGCACTAGAAGGTGGATATGAGCTACTGAGGAAAGAGATCAGAGGATCGAGTGAGCATGCTACCACCCAGTTCACTGCTCTACTTCAATCTGTTTCCAGAGCACTGAACGTACTTGATTCTATCAGACTCATGATATCAGCCCTAGTATCTCAGCATTCTCAGCCACCTAGTTCATCTCGTTCTCCTGCTCGTGCCATCACCTCCACTCGTGGCAGAGGCAGACGGGGTAGAGGATGCACTTCTGATCCATCATCTTCTCATACTATATCTGATGACTCTGATCATTGACTTATCTAGATCTTAGGAGTTAGTATCTTGTTCTAGGATCTATACCTTGGGGCCATGTATTGACATTTAGCTGGTTGAATTTTATGAAACAATTATGATATTAATGGAATCATCTTTTACCTATATTTCTACCTCTTTGTAATGATTATATTTCAATCTCCGATACATCTGTTGAAATATTATCTTCTCCTTATTGTTGTTTGCTATTGATAATTGCTATATTAAGGGGGAGCAAACATCTGTGAAAAACTCTAAAGAGGAAGAAATTAAAGAATATTTTTCAGAAAAGGAAAAGAAAGAGTTAACTATGTTTGATGATGTCAAAAAGGGGGAGAAATTAAAATTAAACAAAAATTGAAATTAGACAAAAAGCAAAACCCTAAATTATGAGAAAAAGGGGGAGAAATTAAAACAAATATTAAAAAAATTAAATAAATATTGGAGAAATTAGACAAAAACAAGGATTGAAAGATTAAACAAAACTTTGAGAAATTTTGGTATCGAAATTTGGTATCAGATAGAGAAATTTGGTATCAGACAGAACTTTAAATCCATCAAAAGCAAAATCATGAGTATAATGCAAATAAGTATTTTTTTTATATATATGCTCTGATATTCAAACTTGCTTTTGAAATTTTACTCACCTTGAGACATCAATAAGAAATTTGTTTTACTCTGATTCATCCTACAATTTCTTTCAACTTGATCTGATACATGATAACATTTGATCCGATACAGTGTGAAGGTTTCTCTAAAATATTATAACATTTGCTCTAATACTGTATGAAATTTTCTCTGATACATTAAAATTTTCTTGCTCTGATACATTATAAAATCTTTTCTGATATCATTGTAAAAATTATTTTTGCTCTGATACATAGAAAAAGTTATTTATCTTCTCTTGCTCTGAAATATCTTGAACTCAAAATGATCTAATACCCTTTTCAAATCTTTAAGAAAATGGACAAACTATTTTTGCATTTATATTACATGCCAAAAGAATCATACTCTTTTCAAGCATATACACCCATAATGGATTCTTTTGAAATTAATGCTTTAACATAAATATTTTTGTTCATATGTTTTGTCATCATCAAAAAGGGGGAGATTGTTGCTCCTAGATTGATTTTGATGATTACAAAGCAGATTGAAGGGATACAAACAATTGAAAAAGTCCTTATGCTCTTCAAGGGCAAAATCATAATTTTGCTAAAATCCTGATTTGATAGTACCATTTGGTAGAACAAATGATTTGAAATCTATTGGTGAAAATTTCATTGTGTTTGGACTAATATTTTTGAAGTTATGAAGGTTTAAAGTGCATGAGTCGACTCATGAGTCAACTCATGGCACTATGAGCTGAATGGCACGAAAAAATTCCCATGGCACGCTGGATTTTTTGGCTTGGCACGACCTGTGAGTCGACTCATGAGTCGACCCACAAGGCATGAGTCGACTCATGAGTCGACCCCTGCTGATTTGAACCGAAAAATTCAGAAATCAGATCTTCTGGTCTGTTGCAACAGAAGTCGACTCATGAGTCGACTCCTGAAGCATGAGTCGACTCATGAGTCGACCCCTACGACGGGAAATGTCAGCAACGGCTATTTTTTTGCCCGTTTTAATTGCCATTTATGCTTCCTAAAAATCCTCTAACGGCTCTTTATCTGCCTAAATTGTTTTCTCTTGCTTCTAATGCTACAAAATGCTTTAAATGATGAAAGAAATTGTAGATTAAATAGCGGATCAAACGTGAAATCAAATGTAGAGAAGAGCAGAGAAGAAAAGAGAGGAAAAAGAGAAGAACAGAAGAGAGGATCCAAAATTTGCAAGAAAAAGCCTGAGATCAACGAAATATCCATAGAGAAAAAGAGAGAGGATCCACAATATACCAGAGAGATTGTGAAAGAGAAAAGGAAGATCTTTCAAGGAGAGAATTCTTCACGCCTATCGTTTCAACCTTGATCTAGAGATCGTTCAAAGCTTTCAAGAGATCTTCAATCAACAATCAACCTCTTCTCAAGCGTTCAACCGTTCATTCATCTTGAGAAAATCTGAAAAAGGGGTTCTTCATTTGAGTAAAGTTTTTATTGTTATATTTGCTCATTTAAGGAGCTGTTTTTGTATTCATCTGTGCTCTAAATATTCTTACTCTTTGTGAGTTTTTGCTCTTGTTTTTGGAGGATTTCCAAAACAAGGAAAGGTTGATCCGAACCTGAAATCGGAGTGTTGTGGGTTGGCTTGTACCCGGGAAACAAGTGTTCTAGCTTGGGATAGCTAGGGTCGGAGTTTCCGACGTCTTGTATTCTAGCTTGGGATAGCTAGTGTCGGAGTTTCCGACGTTTTGTATTCGGGTTGAATACAAAGGATAGTGGATTAAAATTCCCAAGTGGGATCTTGGGGAGTGGACGTAGGTGCAAGGTTAGCACCGAACCACTATAAATCCTTGTGTTTGTGGAGTGCTTTATCGCTTTATCTTATTTCTTTATTATATCCTTGCAATACTGCTTTAGTTAATTAATATTGATTTAAAGCCATTGTTTTGTTCTTCATAAGTCATTTGTTGGGCTTAAAATTTTTAGAAACCCAATTCACCCCCCCTCTTGGGTTGCATAGCTGGGCAACAACAACCAATCCATATAACACATAATAGCTTACACTTGATATCACTATCATTCTAGTAATAGCATATCATTTGATCACAAACACATTTAAGGACTAAATGATAAATCTTCCTTTATTGATTCTAAATAGTCCTAAAGACTTCATCACATCACAAAAGTTCATAAAGGAAGATGTAGAATTTATGATAAAAAGATGTCAAATAATTTTTATTAATAAAAATTTATATACATTTACAATAATAAGCTCAACATCAACATAGATTGATGATTGGCTTTGAAACATAATTCCCAACACAAAACAATTCCACACCCACTAGAGATTTAAAAGAAAAATAATTCATATTTCTTCTTTATTTGGTAGGTATACTCAAATCGCAGGAGACATTCGAAACCTCGAGACTTCAAAACTGTAGCCGACCAACCCCCACCTAAAACCCTAATCCCACACCTTCCTCTTGTTGATGCCATCAGTCAGGAAAGGAGCTAAAAGGCACAAAAATCAAGAAAAAGATAGTTAATCTCTTTTTTGGTTGAACCCCCTTGATTCTAACACATTTGGCAAGAGGATTCCTAAAAGGTGGGCTACACGACTCCAAATTGAGCAAGACCAGATCCTACAAATTTTGAGTGGAGCAAAAAAAGAATATAATTTATGAAATTCAATTTAGATTTTAGATGAGGTAGCTACATCAAATTAAAGTTGGTAATAATGCTGGACAAAACAGGAAACACCTGAAACATCCAAATTTCCCCTAGTTTTTCTTGGTGCAGAATCCTGATCTGGAAACTTTTTTTTGGGCAGCAAGGAGATAACTTCGAAGGGAATAAATGACAATAAATAAGAGACCAAAAAGATTCAGCATGTGGACCAAAATAAGAGACTAGGCGGTAAGACAAAGAAGGAAGATTTCATGAAAAGAAGAGATGCAGCCTACCAATTCAAGAGAATTATATATGGAATGGAATCAAAGGAAAAATATCAACTTTGCACAAAACCATAGCCCCATTTTAAAGGCCTCCACACCCCATATTGCAATCATTTGGAGTTGGATGGCACAAAAAAAGAGAGAGGAGTCAGCAACAAGGGCTTAGGGTTTGGGTTGTGCTTCAAGGAAAGGGGTGCCTTGAAGAGAGCCTTGTTTCCTCGACTATCACTTCTATCAAGCCTCTATCTTTTTCAAGATCAGATCCAAAGAAGAAAAAGAAGAGGATGCAAGCAAGCTCTATAGAGTACGAAGGAAGAAAGGAGATCTCATCAACTGCCTTGCCGATAAGGCTGCGTGAATTAATTTCCAACCTTTATTATAGCTTTCTAGTTTACTTTCTTTATTCTAGTTTTATTTATCTTTTTTATTAGTTTTTTTTAGTATTTCATACTTGAATTCAAATTCTAATTAATGCAAAGTTAATTTTATTCTCTTTAATTTGTTGATTTTTATTTTTATTGCAAGTAGAAACTAGGATCTAGTTAGTAGATCCTAGTACCCAATTACTTTTTTTTGCACTTTTAATTCTTGCTGTATTTCTTTCAAATTCTTGCAATAGAATTTAGATTTTAATTAATATTTAAATCTCTAAAACTTAATTTTATTGTAAGTAGATACTAAGATCTAACTAGTAGATCTTAGTATCAAGTTTATCTTTCTGCACTATTTAAATTATATCTTTTATTTACAACTTTGTTTCCACAATCTTTCTTTTCTTATAAAATCAAAATTTTTAAATTAAAGCACTACCTTCTCCATGGATTCCACTCGACTCACTACTCTCTATGTGTGTTTTTAATTTTTAAGAAGTCAGATATTTAAATTGATAAATATGGTATCCTAATGACAACATCATAATTTATCAAGTTTTTGGCACCATTATCGGAGAAGGCACAAATGCTAAACTATATTTTTTTGATTTTTTTAATTTTTTTATAAAACTTATGAACTTTTTCTTGTTTTTCTGGGAAACAAAATAAAATGAGAGGGAAAAGTTGCCAATCTTGTTTGGTGAGATCAATCCTAACCCTAAACTCCTTTCCTTTTTAGTAGTAGTTGCTTTCTTTTTTCAAATTAACTTAAAAGTCACCCACATAAATCTAATAAAAATTTCATGATAAGAATAGAAACTTAATTATTTAAAAGCATTCATCATCTTAGATTTATTTTTGATGATCGCTGGAGATAAGGTAAGCTTTTAAGTTTGATTAGTTTCATGCATATAGTTCAGTTGTATAGAACCCCTTGTACAAACTTGATTGTGCACCTTCATTCTAAATCGACTTAAGGGCAACACCCAATAACAAGATGAAGTGGAGATTTCATCATCCTTCTTTAGTCAAAAAATAATCAACCAGCATCCTGCATTAACCCAAGCCTAATTAAAATACAGTAGATGTTAACCCTTAGCATCAATTAAGTTCTGTTCAAATATTGTGGTGAAGTCAAGTGCAAAGTAAATTTGAGCTCACCCTTGAAATTGATGTCTAAGGTAAGAGGTTAAAAAGGCTAAGCCTATGTGGACTCATGATTATTTAATTGGTTTCGTTGCGAGAGCATGGGGAGCCTCTCACGAACCCACGTCTTACCTGGCTAGTTGAAAGAAGTGAGATTAGACTTAACTTGCATCTAGGCTGATTCACATTACATCAAACTATTAGGTCTAAATAACCTGTAGGCATCTTAGGTTTAATTGTTTGTTAATCTACTTGTGACTGAAAAAATAAAAATAAAAAAATAAAAAAAATATATCTGAACCACACATTAGGGTTGCACTGATACATGCATAGTAGGAGATCACTTTTTTCTGACCTAGTTAAATCCAATCTTGAAATTAAACGGCTGATACACATTAAACCCGATAACTAAATGTTGAAAAATCAACAAACATATAGCATGTATTTTAATTTTTTTTATGAAGTAAAAAATCAAATTAAACAATTTACTCTATACTACAAGCTTAAGATCTAATCTTAATACCTATCCTAAGATCTATAACATGTTATGATGCATGTATATGATCCAAAAATAAAATCTACATAAAGACATATCAAATATACGATCATAGATCTAATCTACACATCTATCAAGTTCAGAACTCGATACCTTTGCATGGGTAGAAGATCTCCGTATCTGAAAATCATGGACTTGAAGATTGCTTGCAGCTGTATAGGATGTCCAACCTCTACAGGTGATCCACTCGAAGTCCTATGTGATCCATTATCCTGGGAGTGCTAGCTCGCATAACGACCTCTAAATGGCTGATCTATCTTACATCTTCAGACATCCCAGACTCCTCTAGATTTGAAGATGGATTAGGAGGAATATGTGGCACAGAAAGAAGGAGAGAAGAACTCTTTTTCTCTTAGATATTCTCTCTCCCAAAACCCTAGAATAGATCTAGGATGCTTACCCAAGAGGAGAAGAAACTCCTCTAATCTCACACGGCAACAGATGGCCACCCAACCCCAAGCCTCACACCCAAAAGAAAACCCTAACTCTTGCAGATCTCCACTGATTTTTGTCACACAAAAACCAAGGGGTTTTATAGATTGACGTTGGTGAGGAGTATGGATGAGAAGAGACTCTCATCTATGCTTGAATTCAAACCAGATTTGAATTCAAACAACTACCCAAATGATCCAAACACTTGGCCATTATCCAGAGTGGGCAACAACTTTCTTTTGGCATGGAGTTTCTCTTGCAAATCTAAAATTAGCATTGAGAAAGGTGGGGCATGCACAAAGGTGGTCAGCTAGAAGAGTCCAAGCTGATTTGGACTCTTGGGTTTCATCCAATTAGGGCTTCTTCCTAATCAAATTAAGTTATACCCAATTGACTGAATTAAATCCAATCTAATTAGGTTTCAAATTTGATTAGATCAAAATTTAATCGAGTCTTATTTCTGATCAAATTAGAAACCAAACACCCTTATCAATTAAGTCATCTCATAACCCAATAAGGTCAAACCAAATTAAATCTAATTCATTTAGATTTGATCCAATCCATATTGCTCAATCAAATTAAGCTAATCAGCAATCTAATTACTCATCAATCCTTCTATAATTTACTAACTCTTAGCGAATTAATTTACTATAATTTTTGCATAAGACTAACCATCAATCAAATTGATGATTACAATCTAGAATTATTCTCAATCGTCAATCAGCCATGTGACCAGGCAGTAACTTCTTTTGAGTGTGATCCTATAGGTTCGAACCTAAGTCGGTAGCATAGGAATAACTTTTTGAACTAGTCGATGTAACCATCTAGTACTTGACTGCACTCAGAAATCTTTTATCATTGAATTAAAAATTTGGATAGTCTGGTACCAACATACAGTGAGTTGCTTGCAAGTCGCCATGGTGATCTTAGATCGAAGGGATATTTATACTCATATCTTTCGTGAGCTACTTTTGACAGCAGAGTGCTCCGTAGTTGGTCATGTTCGGTGTGAATGTACTCCTACATTCTACCTGCATGCATATCAGTGTCTCTATACTTCTTGATTAAGAGGACAACCAACCTATATGGTACACAACGACCTACTCTTGATATCATTATCGTCCTAGTAATAACGCATCATTTGATCATGAATAAGTTTAAAGACTAAATTCTCTATTTAAATTAGTCCTAAAAACTTCATCACAATCTAGGAGTTCATAGTAAAGATATAAATATTTATGATAAAAATATCAAAAAAAATTTATTATTGAATAATTCATATATAAGTACAAATGAGTATAACTATCAACAGACTGACGATTGACTTTGGAACATAATTTCCAACAACTTTCACTTAGATTAAAGTCAATCAGTATAGTATCATATATCCATCTTTATTTTATGGTCTTCGAACTCCTTGACACTGAGAGCTTTAGTAAATGGGTCAGTCGATTCTCCTTTCCGTCGATCTTTTGAAGGTCGATGTCACCTCGATCTATGATCTCCTAGATCATGTGGTAATGGCGTAGTATATGCTTGGTGTGCTGATGGAACTTCGGTTCCTTTGCTTAAGCAATGATGTGACTGCTGTCGCAATATAATAGGATCGGGCCATCTAGGGAGGGTATCGTTCTGAGCTCACTGATGAACTTCTACAATCATATAGCTTCCTTCACAGTATTAGATGCTGCGATATACTCCACCTTATATCCTAAGTCGGTCATGATGTGTTGTTTGAAACTTTTTCAACAGATTGTTCCATCGTTTAGAATCTGACACACTCTTGCTGTCATCATGGTCTGACTGAAAACTGGAGTCTGTAAATCTCGTAAGTTTCAAGTTAAATTTTTTATAAACGAGCCACTGGATCTTAGTATTTTTCAAATACTTAAGGATGTCTTTATAACCTTTCAGTAGTTCTCCCCTAGATCAAACTGGTATTTGCTCACCATCTCTAGTGAGTATGCCATGTTTAGTCTTGTACAAATTATGGTGTACATTATAGAATCCACTATCAAAACATATGAAATTCTACTCATACTCTTCTTTTTTTAAGGAGTTGTCAGACAATCCCTCTTTGAGAGAAAAATTTCATAGCCTATCGAAAGATAGTCTTTCTTGAAATTTTTCATGCTGAACTGGTTCAGCACGGTATTTATGAACATGGACTGAGATAATTTGAGCATCCTCTTTGATCTATCTCTATAGATTTTCATACTCAGGATGTAGGATGCTTCTCCCAATTCTTTCATGGAGAATTAAGATGATAGCCAAACTTTTATTCCTTTAATGCAGGAACATCATTTTCGATTAAGAGAATATTATCTATATACATAATAAGAAATACTACCACAAAATTGTTAACTCATTTGTAAATGTAGGGTTCTTCTCCATTCCTAACGAAGCCATATATTCTAAATACTTTATCAACATATATATTCCAACTCCTGCTTGCCTGCTTCAATCCATAAATAGATCTCTGAAGCTTGCAGACCTTAAACTCGTCTGTGGATATAAAATCTTCAGATTATATCATATATACCTCTTCTTCTAGCTCACCATTCAGAAAAGCTATTTTCATATACATCTGTCAGATTTCATGATCTAGATGTGCTACTATCGTAAGCATGATCTGAATGGACTTGAGAAATACCATAGGAGAGAATGTCTCATCATAGTCAATACCATAACGTTGATGATATCTCCTGATAATTAGATAGGCTTTATAAGTCTTCACCTTTTTATTTGCACCTCTTCCTTTTGAAGATCCACTTATATCTTATGGATTTTATCCCTTTAAGTGGTTCAACTAATATCCACACATCATTGACCTTCATAGACTCCATTTCGGACTTCATGGCTTCAAGCCATTTATTGAAGTTGAACCCCTGTATTGCATCCATATAGGTGATAAGATCCTCATTATTTTCATCGAGTTTAATAGGATCTCCATCCTAGATCAAGAAATCATAGTATCTATTTGGTTGATACGATACTTTATCGGTTCTTCTTAATGGTGTATCTACAACAGGCTTCGGGTTTGATCCAATCAAATTCTATTCTATGGATTCACTAGATTGTGTCAATTTTTTACTTGTCGAACTTCATCAAGCTCAATTTTAGAGGCACTAATTCCTTCACTAAAAATTTTTTTATAAAAAATGTATACCTTATTGCTGACGAACACTTTCTATTCGTCAGTAAGAAAGAAGTAATATCTCTTAGTTTCTTTCGGATATCTTATGAAAATACACTTGTCAGACCTAGATCCAAGCTTATCTATTTTCAAACGTCTGATATAAGTCAGACACCCCCAAATCCTAAGGTGTGAGAGTATTGGCTTATGCCCAATTCGTATCTCATATGGTATTTTATTCGTAGACTTACTCAAAACTCTATTAAGTATATAGCAAACAGACTCAAATGCATATCTCCAAAAAGAGATCAATAGATTAGAATAGCCCATCATGGATCGAACCATGACCAATAGAGTTCGATTCTTCTTTTCTGAGATGCTATTATGCTGTGACGTTCTAGGAGGGGTCCATTATGAGAGAATCCTATTCTTTTGTAGATATATCAAAAATTTATTAGAAAGATATTTATCCTCTTGATCAGATCGAAGAGTTCTAATGCTCTTCTCAGTTTGTTTCTCTACCTCACTATGGAATCGTTTGAATATTTTAAATGATTCAGACTTGTATTTCATCAAGTAGATGTATCCATACCTAGATAGGTTGTCTGTGAACGTAATAAAATAGTGATACCCACTTCTGACACTTATGCTCATAGGTCCACAAACATCAATATGTACAAGATCTAGAACATCATTGACTCGTTCACCTTTTTCAGTAAAAGATGACTTGGTCATCTTTTCAAATAGATAAAATTCACAGATTGACAATGATTCATAATCATTATCTTTGAGGATCTCCTCTCATTTTAATCTATTTATCCTATCCTTGTTAATATGACCTAGCCTATAATGTCAAAGGTAGGCATTTAAGACATCATCTATCCTAAGATATTTTTTCGATGTGTACATTATACTAGACCGTGATACAACATAAATTTTATTATTCAATTATCCATATATTACAATAATACTATTCAAAATGATATCACAAAATTTTTTTTTATTGAAATCTCATAATTTTTTTTGGCCAAAAGGCCTACAGAAATTACATTCAATAAGAAACTAGGATAAAAATGACAATCACTAAGAACAATAATATGAGAATTGAATACAAGTTTGATAATTTTTAAAGCTAGAACTAGAACTGATCTTCCATCTCCAATGTTCAAAAATCTCTCACTATCTTCAAATCTCTGACTGACTTGAATCTGTGTAACGAATTGTAAATATTAATAAGACTATCAGTATCTAATATTTAGGTCATTATATCACAAATAAAAAAGTTGCAAGGTGTTATCATATAATTATCTTGTCCAGCATCTGATTGCTTCTTCTTCAGCCCGTTCGGATCAAGAAAAGCTATATATTGAGGATAGTTCTTCTTCCAATGACTCTGCTTCCTACAATAAAAGTACTCTACTTGACTATGGTCGGACTTGAATTTCTTGGTCTGACCTCTAGCACTTAGCATCCTTTTATTTTTTTTTTCTTTCTTTTTTTAAAAAAATGATGTCCGTCCGAAGAAGTTCCTCTTACTATATTCATTGTCTCCTTGTGGAGCTGATGATCCTCCTTAAAAGTCTGTAGCAACCCCAACAGACTGTGGTAGTTCACTACAGACTTCATCATTCGATAATGACTATGAAATGATAGATAGGACTTCGGTAGAAAATTAAGGATCGTATCCTTCCTATTGGGCTTCGGTGATGCAGCAGAATATATATTTCAAAATTTTTAACATGCATTCAATAAATGAAAATAAGGTTTAACAATTAAACTCAACCATCGAAACTCAAAACCCTAGGAACCCCTTGATGATTACAATCAAATCACAAAACAAGCATATGAGGAGAAGATCAGAAGTCATATACCACCATGAAGATCACAAACTGATAATTTTGATATCTCTATAAGACTCCAAAGTAGAAGCCCTCTAATGGTGATCCACACAGGATTGATCAGGACCCTTCCCAACTCGTCATGGTGCTGCAGCCTTCTTTGCAAGTGTGCTGTCGATTGTCCTTCATAAGAACATGATGCACCATTACTTGTATGCCTTCATGACCTCCACTAGGACCACTTTAGAAATATTTTTCCAAAGTATCAAACCATACTCTAATCAGATTTTATGTTCAACACATGAACAATCTGATTTTAGGATAAGTATCTCATACTTTTCTTTTTCTTCCTCTCTTCCTTTCTATTTTTCTTTTCCTTTCTCTTTCTATTTTCACTTCAAGTTTTTACCACCTCTTCCTCATCTAATCCCATATCTAAAACAGATTTTGGATAATTTTTATGCCATATGGGGCACCCCTTAAATAAGGGATGAAGAGGCACCACACAAGACACCAAGGGGCACCAACTCTTGGCGTCCCAACTCCCTTACACACAAATATAAATTTTGAACATGTAAACCCAATGAATATGGCATGAAAAAAGAAGTATTTTACAAGTAGAAGGACTCTTCCTCTACTAGAAAAAATCTGGACACCATCTTATGGCGGGGGGGAATGAAGGAAACGCATGGAATTAAAGAGTCCATGACAAGGTGGACTCTTCCACATTCAATGCACAAAATAAATGCATCCCTTCTAATATTTGGCATGGAGTTCCTTCTAAGAGAAGGACTCTTCATCCACTTCCATGCCTCATATTCCAAGCACCATCCTATGACACGAGGAATTAAAAGGAATGCATGAATTTAAAGGAAGAATGCAATAGTCCTTAACAATTAAGACTCTATCATAATAATGCAAATATGTAACATCTCATTTAATTTATGGCATCCAATTTCCTTCCAAGAGAAGGACTCCTCCTTCTTATCTGCACCCATGATCCCAAGGGCCATCCCATTACATGAGGAATTAAAAAGAATGCATCAAACTTGGTAAGGAATTAATTTAAGAGAAGTAAAGGAGAAGGACTCCTCTTCTCCAATGCCTAAATAAATGGGGCATCCCAAAAAAAAATATGGCATGTGGCTTGGTGTGGAGGAGGCTAGTTCCACGTGAAATACTTTCACAAAACTAGATAAACCTAATTAATTAATTAAATAGTTCAAACCCAATCATATTAGGTAAAGGCAATAAGACTAGGTTAGCACAAACACCTTTGCACTGAACCCAATTAAAATTTTGGGTTAATTCATGTGCTAGCAATTTAATTAACCTATTAAATTTATAATAAATTTAAATTGATTAGATCAAGACTAAATCTCTATTGTGTGTGATTCATTGGATTCCAAATCTAGCCAGCAGTAGATCAAAATTCTCAACGTAATCCTAATCTGATTGGATTAGATCAGCTCGAGAGTCCCAATCAACTAGGACTCTTCTTAATTGATTTTCAAATTAAACTCTTTTAATTCTAAGAAGTCCATAAGTTAAGATTGACATCTAGCAATGTGTCATGACTATCCAAAAGATTTAAAATTTGATAAAAATATAAAAATTATCCTTTCTTGGCGAGTTATCGTGCAATCAATCCTTCGATCATACAACATCCCGAAAAGACTATAGATATGAAAATATGTCAAACCCAAATATCTAACCATATGTATCTCGATTTGATGATGATGACTCGATTGATAAACTAGTAGAAACTATTTTTACTATTCACCCTTACTCTGACCAAAGACTCTCAGAGTCACCATCCTAGCTATGAGATCACATAGGATGTTCTCTCCTCCTTCAATGAGTGATCGATTCTTTATTGACCACTCACAATCTCTATACACACTTTGCCATATCCAGAATATCCCACACATATCTCAAAATAGTATGCTAGAGAATAAACCAAAGTAAAGGTCCATGCACACAAGGTACCATGGTGATCTCAGATCAAAGGATCACATGCACCACTCCTACTAAAGAACCATCTATTGACATGCTGTAAGGCCCCATCAAATATTCTTTTGTTGGTCAGTTTAGTGAACTCATTCTCTAATAAATATCTATATCCTTATATTAGTGTCACCACATAAGTGGTTGTGAGATCAACCACCCTCACATCGAGCATACATAGGATGTATCAGTCTTATTAGAGTCATCGATCTTCGACTCGATGATCCAACGATTGAAAATTTTTTAGATTGGAGCTATCAAGATTTTAGGTCTCACTGGCATGATCTCATCATGGCTCTAAAATCATTATCCTAATCTATGAAATTTATCATAATCATATAAAATGATGCAGCAAATGATAAAACATAATATCTCATATAAATAAAATAACTAATGTCATGCAAATGAACAAAAAAATAATAAAAAAATATCTCATCGCATCTCCATGCGATTGGCTTGTAGGGTACTATTCTTTCAATCTCTCACTTGTACTAAAGCCAATTGCCCCTGTACCTGATGCCCATGCAATCAAGATGGCGATTACACTACTGCTGTGTATGGCTTAGTGAACTGATCCATTATGATATTCTTAATATTAACTCACTTTATAATCAAATCATAAAAAGGATGAAAGTGCCTAGGATATGCGTGGGTACTCGGTGAGACAACACCCAACTTAATGATGAACCCTTCATCAGGCAACTTTCCTTGGCAATCTTTACTAACAGCAATTAACTGAGTCGAACACAGTTTGTTGCTTAAAACTCTTTCAATTCACTGCTCCTCTAGTACTTCTCAAGCACTATGAGAATACTTTTCACAATTTTCAATAGATTCTATCATGGATCAGTCCGAAATCAATGATTATGCATAAGGCATAATTCACATCAGACTTGGTACATTGAATATATGGATAAGTAAACACCTTTACACCTATTCCTGTTGAATCCTTTCAACATTAAATTCTATGTACCTAGACTGGAATAAGCCCTGCATCTACTTACACCTATCCCTATAGATGCCAAGAGTATTGGATGCTTAACCCAAGTCTATTCCATGAAAACTTCTGTGATAAGCAAACCATTGATCGAGTGCAATATCGGGACTACCTTCTCAATAAGCTGTATGTCACCTGTATACATAACTAAAAAGTTAGTGGGACTCCCACTTATCTTCTTGCACACACATATAGTTCATCTATATTTTATAAAGTCAAATATTTTGACTATTCCATCAAAAATAGAAGTACCATCTCCTCAATTCCTACCTGAATTCAATGCATTTGCCCTCTCACTAGAGACTGCTTCTCTAGATTCTTTGTGGCAATAGCAAAAATCCGAATAGGCATCCCTGATAGCAACCTGTTGGGTAATACCCAAAGGTACTCCAACCATAGTCCACACTTGGTTGATGTTCAGAGAGTCTATTTCGGATGTCAAGATTTCAGGCCAGCTGTTAGAGTCCCTACTCATAACAATCTCCGAATGGGTCAAGTAAAACATCATTCACAATGATGTATGGTATACTGCCATTCATAATGACAAACCCATATTTGAGTGGTACATTACACACTCGAATTGACCTTTCAGTGAGGAGAGTGTATCATGGTCGTGCCTCATCACTGGGCATATCTGATTGAGGATTAACTTGTGGATACTCCATAGGTTAAGATAGGATAGTTTATAGGTCTTGAACTTCTCAAGTTCAATTATCCTCCCACTGTCTCCTTTTAGAAAAATTTTTTTCCTAAAAGGTGGTATACCTACTGACAAAATACCTTTTGTCAAGTAAGGTAGTTAGTAGATATAGTATCACATACTATTCTTTTAGGATAACCTATATACCTATAAAAACCTATTCTAGCACAAACTTATGTATATCAACCCTTTTTACATAAGTTGGTTAACCTGCCTTTTGTCTTTTCCATATCTTATATAGAGTGCTCATAACAGATTTTTATAGTATCTAATTCATACAGCAATTTTAGGGACATATCTCCAGAAAGAGACAATAAAATTTTGTGAAGCATTTTAGTGAACACATCATATCACATATGAAGTATCCATTTCAGGATTGAGATATTATTAGTCTTTGAACATCCATATGTTCAAGACTTAATACCTTCTTTGCCCTAAGATATGTGACTATCACATACTTATTTTTTATTCTCAACATGAAGAAAATCATTGAATGACAAAAATATAAGACCATAACCATAAAATTTATCAGAGGAAGAGTAACTTTTACTTTTAACATTAATTTCAAATCTATGTTACAATAACATAGGGATTGAAATAATGTTGCTGATAAACAATGGTCTACTAGTTTCTAAATAAGTAGATTCCTACAACCTTAGCAACAATGGACTATCCATTAGTGTCAAAAGATAAGTAGTCACCTCACTTCAGCTTTATAGGTCCTACAATACTTTGCATAAGTAGAACTGATATAAGGTATCACATATCTTGAAAAATTTTAAAATTGAAACACTCAATAAATTATTAATTTGTATCACATACAAACTATTAGTAGATGCAACTTTTGCATCCTGCTATTACTTCACATTTGCAAGACAATTCTTACAATTTATTGCTAATCGATGCTGTAACGATATTAGATATCCTTAGTGAAGACAATCTTCACCTTCTTTTCTTCAACCATTGCATGACATTCGATCAAATTTAAAAATATCTTAAGCAGTGAATGTAAAGATGCAAATGTGAATATAAGAATATAAAAAGAACTACTCATGATGACATGCACAAGTTAGATGAAGATTTTATTTAATTATGTCTCCCACTATTTTAACAAATTTCATAGCCCTCAAGTATGAAATTGAGGAACATTATCATAAACTTTTTAATGGGGTTGAGATCTCAATTCCTCATAAAAAGCCTTGTGGATAGCACAACAAGCTCTTATGAGTTCAAGGATAAGTAACTCGTTACTAATTACATCTCATGCAACTCTCAACATAATTTTTGTCTCTAAAATACTTATAGTTTTGTGGATAGCACAACAAACTATAGTATTTTAGTTAAGTCATACCCTTTAATTCTATATGATCATACCTGAATAATACTATTCTTGTGGATAGCACAACAAGATAGCACTATCAGAATATGCTATAAGCATCACTAAGTCAATATCATACCAATCACTATAGCAAGCCTTGTGGATAGCACAATAAACTCACTATAATTTTTGACATACTCTATCGGCCTAGTATGAGCTAAGTATCATTAGCTTCATTATGCACCAAGACAGTATTAAGTCAGTCTCCATAGCAAGCCTTATGGATAGCACAACAAGCCTACTACAGTTTTTGACATAACAGTGACTTAGCATGAAGGAAGGTATGGATAGTGTTCTTAACACTTCACCATTAAGACTTAATATAATTTAACCAAGGGACTTAGATCTCAAGCACATCCTAAATAATTACATACATCATATGCTATGTAAATTTAAATTCCTAACTATCAGCATATAAGAGCATATATAAAGGAAAACACATATTTATGGACTCTGAAAAAATCATCCGAGCCATAGGATGATCTCTGGGTCTAATCCTAGGTGCATCATAGATTGAACCATCTCATGGTCAATCTTAATGTGCCTATGCTTTCCAAAAGCCATGAAGACAACCATGATGTTTGATCTTTATTTGAAAATAGAATGAAATAATTTTAATATCTTCTCAAATAATTTTTTTCTATAATTTTATATCATTATGTAAAAATCTCAATCAACAGTTGAAAAAATAGAAAAAAAAATTTAGCTGATAATATAATGCATCAGGGACACCCAGCCCTAATTGCAACTCTTACAAATGCATTATATAATCAACTAGCATGTAAGCATACATGCATATATCCATCACATGGATATTCCATAGTCCATAACAAAATAACATAGCATTTTATAATAATTATAAAATATTATAACAAATAACTCATGTTATTTCAATTGTGATATCATTCAAATACATGTCAATAAACATATTCAAAATTATGGGCATATGATCCATCTAGGGTTTTCGATTTGGGTTCAACACTTGACCCAAATATTAACTTTTAAGTTAATCAATTTTCATTCATTTAAGTTGAGTTGATCAATTCTTAGGTTAAACCTAACTCAATTAGGTTAATCCGGATTCAGTCACCCAAAACTTAAACTCTAATCTAAGTAGATAAATGACAAAATTGATTAACCAAAATTAAACATGGCTTCTAATCAAATTAGAACCATGATTTTGATCTAATTTATAATCATTAAACTCTAATCATATTAGAACAATGAATTATATTTAAACCAATCTATCTGCATAAAAAATCCTAATTCATTGACTGATGCATCCTATCCATGACCAAAAATTTTTTGACTCCAGACACACCTCGGGCAACAACTAAGATGGTCGACCCACAAAGGTGAGTGTTCGATAGCATGGTGGTCGGCCCTTGGATCTTAAGTAAATACATCAATGCATAAACCTTAATCCTTGGCAATGTACATCCATATACAGCATTCCAAGGCCCCCATGCATCACATGCACTGAATTTCAATTTCATCGATAAATAGATCATAGGATCTAAATTAAACTTGTCACACAAGTCTATAAACCATGGAATTTCATGTCCAAGGTTCGATCATGGATTGATAACACTTTATCATTTATAAAAATACATCAAAATCATCAACTAAATATCAATTAGAAAAATTGATTTTGACATAATTTGAACTGGATCAAATCCATATCACAAAAATAACATGAAATTTGATTGAATCTTTCAAAGGTGGCTCTGATACCACTGTTGAATTTTTGTGATGTAGCAGAATATATATTTCAAAATTTTTAACATGCATTCAATAAATAAAAATAAGATTTAACCATTAAACTCAACCATTGAAACTTAAAACCTTAGGAACCTCTTGACGATTACAATCAAATCACAAAACAAGCATATAAGGAGAAAACCAGAAGTCATATACCACCATGAAGACAATGAACTGGTGATTTTGATATCTCCATAAGACTCCAAAGCAGAAGTTCTCCAATGGTGATCCACATAGGATTGATCAGGGCCCTTTCCAACTCGTCATGGTGCTGCAGCCTTCTTCACAAGTGCCTTCTTCACAAGTGCGCTGTTGATTGTCCTTCGCAAGAACACGATGCACCATTGCTTGTATGACTTCATGACCTCTACTAGGACCACTCTAGAAAATTTTTTCTAAAGTATCAAACCATACTCTAATCAGATTTTATGTTCAACACATGAACAATCTGATTTTAGGACAAGTATCTCATACTTTCTTTTTTCTTCTTCTCTTTCTTTCTATTTTTCTTTCCCTTTCCCATTCTATTTTCACTTCAAATTTTTACCACCTCTTTTCATCTAATCCCACATCCAAAACAGATTTTGGATAATTTTTATACCATATGGGGTGCCCCTTAAATAAGGGATGAAGAGGCACCACACAAGACACCAAGGGGCGCCAACTCTTGGCGTCCCAACTCCCTTACATGCAAATATAAATTTTTAAGGTGTAAACCCAATGAATATGGCATGGAAAAAGAAGTGTTTTACAAGTAGAAGGACTCTTCCTCTACTAGAAAAGATCTGGATGCCATCTTATGGTGTGGGGAATTAAGGAAACGCGTGGAATTAAAGAGTCCATGACAAGATGGACTCTTCCACATTCAACGCATAAAATAAATGCATCCCTTCTAATATTTGGCATGGAGTTCCTTCCAAAAGAAGGACTCTTCATCCACTTCCACACCCCATATTCCAAGCACCATCCTATGACACAAGGTAATTAAAAGGAATGTGTGAATTTAAAGGAAGAATGCAAGAGTCCTTAACAATTAAGACTCTATCATAACAATGCAAATATGTAATGTCCCATTTAATTTATGGCATCCAATTTCCTTCCAAGAAAAGGACTCCTCCTTCTTATCTACACCCATGATCCCAAGGGCCATCCCATGACACGAGGAATTAAAAAGAATGCATCAAACTTGGTAAGGAATTTAAGAGAAGTAAAGGAGGACTCCTCTTCTTCAACGCCTAAATAAATGGGGCATCCCAAAAAAAAATATGGCATGTGGCTTGGTGTGGAGGAGGCTGGTTCCACGTGGAACACTTTTACAAAACCAGATAAAACTAATTAATTAATTAAATTATTCAAACCCAATCACATTAGGTCAAGGCAACAAGACTAGGTTAGCATAAACACCTTTGCACTAAATCCAATTGAGAACTTGGGTTAATCCATGTGCTAGCAATTTAATTAACCCATTAAATTTATAATAAATTTAAATTGATTGGATCAAGACTAAATCTCTATTGTGTATGACCCATTGGGTTTCAAATCTAGCCAGCAGTGGATCAAAATTCTTAATGTAACCCTAATCCGATTGGATTAGGTCAGCTCGAGAATCCTAATCAACAAAGATTCTTTCTAATTAATTTTTGAATTAATTTTTTTTAATTCTAAAAAGTTCACAAGTCAAGATTGACATCTAACAACATGTTATGACTATCCGAAAGATTTAAAATTTGATGAAGATATTAAAATTATCCTTCTGTGATGTGTTACTATGTAATTCAATCCTTCGATCACAAAATATCCTAGAAAGGCTATGGGTATGAAAATATGTCAAATCCAAATATCTAACCATATATATTTTGATCTAATGATGATGACTTGATTGATGAATCAGTAGAAATTATTTCTACTATTCATCCCTACTCTGGTTAGAGACTCTCAGAGTCACTATCCTATGAGATCACATAGGATGTTTTTCCTCCTACAAAGAGTGATCGATTTCTTATTGACCACTCACAACCTCCATGCATACTTTACAATATCCAGAATATCCTACACACATCTCAAAATGGTGTGCTAGAAAATAAACCAAAGTAAGGATCCATGCACACAAGGTACCATAGTGATCTCAGGTCACAAGATCACATGCACCACTCTTATTAAGGAACCATCTGTTGACATGCTGTAAGGCCCCATCAGATATTCTTTTGCAGGTTAGTTCAGTGAACTCATTCTCTAATGAGCATCTACATTCTTGTATTAGTGTCACCATACAAGTGGTTGTGAGATCAACTACCCTCACATCGAGCATACATAAAATGTACTAGTCTTGTTAGAGTCATCGATCCTCGACTCGATAATCCAACGATTGAAAATTTTTTAGATTGGAGCTATCAAGATTTTAGGTCTTACTGGTATGTTCTCATCATGGTCCTAAAATTATTGTCCTAATCTATGGGGTTTATCATAATCATATAAAAATGATGCAGTAAATGATAAAACATAATACCTCATATAGATAAAATAACTAATGTCATGCAAATAAGATGAAAGATAATAAAGAAATATCCCATCGCATCCCCATGCGATTGGCTTATAGAGCACTATTCATTCACTTCCCAAACTGCTCGTGCAAGAGAAAGCTGAGCTTGCTCAGGCACTCGATCTATTCAATCATATACAATACATAATCGATGACCGATGCCTCCTCCCTCATTCGGACATTGAAGATAGTACAACTGGTCTCGTATCGCTCAACATCATTAGGAATACCAAAATACTAGTTCAACATCTTGAGCATATCTTCTAGCTAAGCTTCTTTGAATTTATGACTAAACTCGTTGTTCATGGCCACCCGCATGATACAACACACCATGGTGCGGTCATTGAGCAACTTCAGGTAAGTGTCTCATACTACACCATGAGCATTTGGAATAGACTCCTCTGGTGCCAGATCTGTCAGCACGTACAAGATCTGTTCGTACTCCAGGATTATTTTTAATTTTCGATACCAACTATTAAAATTTGATCCCATCAATTTGTCACTGTCTAACAGTGATCGGAGTGACAATTGGTGGTCATAACTGCACAAAAAGAAAACCAAAAATCTAATTAGCAATTGAATTAATCAAGCTTAAAGACCTGGACTTTAGGCTAAAAGTTCTTCCATAATTTTATACGAATTGGTAGCCTCTACCTTCAATTTGAAGAATTATCCTAATTTCTTAGTAAGTACTAGAATCCACACATACTGTACATGAGCCTGACTTTGGCCGGCTGACCCATGTGCATCTATAGGTAGATTCTTAACCAATTATTTCATCAAATAATTTTTAGTAATTAACTTTACTTCAGGTTCCTAACAATAGGCTTTGGCCTCCACTGAAAGATTTGGTTAGGTCCAACCATTAACATAATTATATTTAGAAATCTAACTAATAAATGATCAGGCCTGACTTTGGTTGGTCATCATGAACATCCATAAGAGAGACTCAACTAAGTCATCATATTATGAATAATAATTCTAATAGCAGATGAGAATCAGACTTTTGAACCATCCAATGATCATCCAACTAATGGACCCATTATCACCCAACTTAATGGGAGGTTATGAACTAGTCATCCTAATAACCAGCTTATTTTATGGATCTAATAATTCAGAAGATTTGATTGACATATAAAAGAGAAGAAATTAAATTTGATCAGCTAATCATAATCCTCTCACTGACTTCACCAAGTCAGATCAAAGAAGACTAGATTAGATTCAAGCTAGTCAAGAAACCTAAATCAGTCACACTGATCAACCTATGCAGTATGGGTTTAGCATGAATCAATGAGCAACCAAATCAAAAGCTAATTCACCACATTGGCCACATAAGTGAGATCGATGGGAGGGATATGCCATTAACTTGTCATAGACTCAATCTATCCGAGTAGCTCTCAATTAATGATCATCGATCAAGACTGCCAAACTTACCTTAGACACTAATTAGTTCATCAGATTCAATTTGGTTTGCCTAAAGACTAGGGCTCGACCACTGAGCCATGATCGAGGTCCATCTATAAAATTAATGGAGATCTGTAAGAGTTAGGGTTTTCTTTTGGGCGTGAGGCTTGGGTTAGGTGGCCATCTATTGGCGTGTGAGCATAAAGGAGTTTCTTCTCCTCTTAGGTGAGCATCCTAGATCTACTCTTGGATTTTGGGAGAGGGAACATCTAAGAAAAAAAGTCTTCTTCTCTCCTTCTTCCTATGCCACACATTCCTACTAATCCATCTTCAGATCTGGAGGAGTCCAAGAATTTGGAAGACATAAGATAGATCAGCAATCTAGAGGTTGTTACATGAGTGAGCACTCCCGAGATGATGAATCTGAAGGAAAAATCGACTTTTTCCTTGTAGGATCTTCCAAATCGAATAAGATCTGGGATGGAATATTTTAAAAAAAAATTATCCTATGATATTTTAGATCTAAGATCTATTAAATCTAATTCTTATTATCTGATATTAAATCTAAAATTAAATCTGAAACATAGAGGAATAGAGAAATACCTCTAGGGTAACTAGATTATCCAGTAGATGATCGCAGCAATGTCCGAGGTTCTAAAATAGCCATGCAGTCATCTGGCCTCTATCGGTATCCACTCAAGTAGAATCTGGATCATCTTCTCCTCATGAATCTTTGCTTTAAAAATTAGATCTGGATCTGATCTGGAAGATCTTCAAAAGATCTTCTGAAGCTGGAGCAGCAGCTTCTCGATAAATCTCTGTAGCCTTCTAATCAGGAAGCCACCACGCCTTGGACAAGCACCAGATGGATGCCCAACCTCTTGGACGTGAAGAGGGGAGGGAGAGGAGTAGAGGGGGTATGGAGAAGTGGAGAGGATTCAGGCTTTTGCTGGGTATTGAGCAGAGTCTCACAATCCTAGGAGCAGACAGGGTTTAAATAGACCTTGCTGAGCCATGCAGTGCCACATCATTCGACCAATCAAAAAATTTTAATTAATTTTGAAAAAATTTAATTGATGGAGTGATATCATCTGATCATATTAGATAAAAATCTCCACAATCTCTCCTACTATTGGCACCAACACTGGATAAGCACAGTGAGATTGGCGCCCCACAGTCCAAGTTGATCAAGGGATCAGAGTCCTCATCTCATGGGACTCTATCCTTATCCACTTGGGGCGCACGCCATATCTGAATATGGCACCCACTTTGAGACCCAATTTAGTAGGTGGACACTCCACAAAAACTCTCCAATGACCTCTTGCCAAGTGGCCTTCAGTCTAAGGTCCATAGGTCAATGTTTGACCAATGTCCTAAAACGAAAATGGCAGGTGACAGGAATTAGCAGGTGTTGTCTTAAATTCTTTTCATGAATTAAGACAAGATTTTTTTGAGCTAGACTGACTCCAGTCAGACTGAGAAAAACCTTCTCAAAGTTCTCTGGGTGAGTCAAATCACATTTGGCTCAGTCGAGATAGAAAAGATTACACGAGGAGAAAGTTAAGCTCAATCGTGTGCTAGCACGATTTTCTTGAACCTAATTGGATCTAATCCAAATCAATCGAACTGGGCTAGCTCAATTGATGATATCCAAACCATAACTCTTATTTGTGTGACCCAGTTTGGTTCATTTTCGTATGGTAATGAGAATGAGACATGTCGTGATCTCATCATCGACATCA
Source organism: Elaeis guineensis (assembly GCF_000442705.2). Classification (NCBI taxonomy): domain Eukaryota; kingdom Viridiplantae; phylum Streptophyta; class Magnoliopsida; order Arecales; family Arecaceae; genus Elaeis; species Elaeis guineensis. Next base: position 77,420,224 of record NC_026002.2, on the reverse strand, counting down.
TCGGAACTCCTTTTGATGGACCAGAACTCTTCTGATTTAGACAATTAGAATGATCGATCATCAAGATCATTCTAATTGCTTCTAAAATCCCCCAGTGACACCTAGCAGTATCTGGTGGCAACCCATCAGAAATGAAGATGAACCTCTCGGTGCAGCTACCTGTGTGATTGAGTTCTTCTATCATGAGTCTCAACTGAATTAGGATTAAGGTGAACTCGTCAAACCCAACATCAATCATATGAATCAATCGATCGATCCAAGTCTGATGTGAAATCTCAATGAAAAACTCTTTTCCATTATTTCACTCTGTCATGGCCATGGGCTTAAGGACTCAATCTTTCGATCATCATAGGACTACTCCTCTCATCTATCGAGGTTGATAGATCCCATCTTGGTGCAATCTGGTTCCTACAATGAATATGCTACAGCCAACATATACCTCAGGGTTTTGAATAGCTAGGAGACTGAGTTATGGTGTAGTCAAACTATAACACACTCAAGATGAACTGTCGATGTACCTCAGATCAAAGAACTAGATACACAGCTGCAACATAGAGCTAGTCATCGACGAGAAGGTAGACTTCTTTATGACTGCTCGAGGTGGTCACGCTCAGTACTCTCATTCTCAATGAATACCTGTACTCTCACTCCGATGTCTCCACACCGTAGACTCAAGATACATCTATCCTAAAGAAGCAATCGTACACCAACCTTCTGGATCGATCATCATCCTCATGATGATCCTATGGTCAGGAGCTGTTTATGAGTTAGTTATGTAAATTCATGTCTTAAATTTTCAACTCTTGAAAATATGAATTAATATTCCTACTAACTCAAAGAATGTATCACAGACATAATGTACACAATGTGATAGTAGAATAACCCTTTTATTCATTTATAGTCAAAATTATAAATTTACCCTTACATTTGTACAGGAATGTGTCAGCCAATCTGGCATCTAGGGCACACATCTAACAAACTCCTACTTGACCTAATGCCAATTGGCTACATATCTAAGTCCCATCTTCTCAAAGTGGGCTTCGATCTTCTGCTGGCCTAATGGCTTTGTCAGTGGGTCTGCCACATTGTCTGTGGAGTCGACTCTCTTAACCTTGACATAATCTTTTTCGAGGTAATCACGGATCAGATGAAATTGCCGCTCGATATGCTTGGACTTTAGTGAGATCTTGGCTCCTTAGCTAGAGCTATGGCACCATTATTGTCGCAGTAAAGAGGGATGGCATCCGATGACATCACTCTGAGCTCTGCGGCAAACTTCTTATACCAGAATGCCTCCTTCGTAGCTTCTGATGCAGCAATATACTCTGCCTCCATGGTGGAATCAGCAATCACCGTCTGCTTGGAACTCTTTCAGCTAACTGCACCACCATTGCAAATGAACAGACTCTCAGATGTCGACTTTCGATCATCTATATCAGACATAAAGTCTGAGTCTGTAAATCTCTGAACCTGGAGTTTTCATTCCCAAAGACTAGAAACATATCCTTAGTCCTTCTCATGTACTTAAAGATACATTTCACAGAAGTCCAGTGCTCTTCGTCTGGATTCGACTGGATATCTGCTTGTGACACTCACAACATGGGCTATATCAGGTTGTGTACATAGCATGGCATACATGTGGCTCCCTATTGCGGAAGCATAAGAGATCTTGCTCATGCATTCAATCTCCTCAGGTGTGCTAGGGCACATCTTCTTGGAGAGATGAATGCCATGTCTAAAAGGTACTAAATCTCTTTTGGAGTTTTCCATGCTAAACCATTTTAGCACCTCCTCTATATACATCTTCTGTGAAAGTCCCAGCATCCTATTTGGTCTATCTCTATAGACCTTAATACCCAGTATAAAGGATGCCTCTCCTAGATCTTTCATAGAGAACTCCTTTGTTGGAGAATGATCCTGGCTCCTCCCACAGACCTTGGGTGCTGCGGAACCAGCAACGAACAGATCTGGAGACTTCTGGACACGATCTAAGGCTCTTGACGAAATCAGCCTGGTTGCTGTCTTTTTCATCATCCTTTCGTTCCAGATGAAGAACGCCTCTGAAAATATCTCTAAAAAATCCAAGATCTGGTACCCAACCAGATCAGGCCTGGACCGAGGTCCTCAATTTGTAGATCTCAAATCAGGGTATTCTAAATGGAGAAGAAGGTAGATGAAGACAGACCTCACAGATCTGTCCTGCTGCAACCTTTCCTGTAGATCTGTTGATGGAGATCTCACCCGCACCTCAAACGACCTCAGATCAACTCTAGATCTGAGAGGACTTGTATCAACCTCTTCACAAGAGATTCCAGGTCCTGGACCTGGTGCTTGGGTGGCTGCAAGAGAGGGAGAGAGGGATCTGGTTGGCGGCTGCAAGAGAGGAGGGGCTAGCGCATCCTTTGCTTTTCTTTCCTTTTATGGACTGGCGGCAAGAAACCCTAGGGTTTCTTGCTCCTGGGGTGTGGAGAAGAGCTGGAGAGAGAGGGAGAAGAGAGAGAGAGACTTGGGAGAAATGGTTTCTTGTATTCCTTTGGCTTAATCAACCTATACAAGTACATGTATATATAAACACAGGGTCAAGTGACCCAAACCCAAAACTCCCTTGACCAACTCTATGGGAGATTAGGTTAACCCAAGCCCATGTACACCCATGACTCGACCTAATCTCACCTATCCTGGGCCCAGACCTGGCCCATAAAGAGTTGGTCCCTTGAGGCCCACATAATCTAGACCTCAAGAACCCGAAAGGCCCACAGCCTTTAAACCTAGGGCCCAACTAGCCCTAGAGCCTCCATGAAGCCCTCATGAATGATGGACCTTGGCCTTAGCCTTGATCCCCTGGGCCTTGGGCATACCACCTGGATCACAACAATCTCCACCTTGGTGTCCCAAGGCCTCAACCAGCTCCACTCTGTCCATCAGCCGCATCAGCTCAACACATCTCTGAAAGCTGTCCCGTGAAGTACCTTCGTAAGTGCATCAGCTGGGTTCTCCTTGGTGTGTACCTTTACCAGCTCCACCTCGCCATCCTCCACAAGCTCCCTGATCTGATGATATCGAATGTCGATGTGCTTTGTCCTTACATGATAGACAGAGTTCTGTGCTAATAGAAGTACACTCTGGCTGTCATAGTGCACTCTAATAGCCTCCTGAGTAAGGCCCATCTCCGTCACCAAACCCTTCAGCCAAATTGCCTCCTTAGCTACTTCTGTCAGCCCAATGTACTCCACCTCTGTAGTGGATAGGGCCGTGATAGGCTACAGAATCGATCTCCAAGAAATAGGACCTCCATACAGGCTAAAGATGAAGCCTGTCGTAGACCTCCGGGTATCCACATCTCCACCGAAGTCTGCATCTACATAACCATCAATCAGCCCCTGAGCCTCCCTGGACATGTCAGAGTATCCCACTGCACCTCCTCACTGTCCGTAGCAGATGCCAACTCCAACTGAATCCGTCAAGTACCTGAATATCCACTTCAGAGCTCTCCAGTGCTCCCTGCCAGGCTACGCCATGAACCTGCTAACCTGACTCACTACATGAGCGATGTCTGGCCTACAACAGACCATCACATACATCAAGCTCCCAACTCCTGAAGCATAAGAAACTGTCTCCATCTCCTGAGCCTCCACCTCAGTCTGTGGCCCATAGTCTTCGAGAGTCTGAAGTGACCGGCAAGTGGCAGCTCCGTCAGCTTTGCTCCCTTCATTCCGAATCTCTCTAAGATCTTCTGTATGTAGCCCCCCTGAGATAGATGCAGCACCCTCCGGGCTCGGTCTCTAAAAATCTCCATGCCTAGGATCTTCCTTGCAGGGCCCAAATCCTTCATCTCAAACTCCCGAGATAAGGATGCCTTCAGATCCTGCACAACCTTCCTACTCTTGCATGCTATAAGCATGTCATCCACATACAAGAGTAGGAACACCCTAGAACCATCCTCAAGAGACTGAACATAAACACAGGGATCAAACTCGCACCTGGAAAGTCCAATGCTGCGCACATAAGAGTCGAACCGCTTGTACCATTGCCTCGGCGACTGCTTCAGCCCGTACAGCGACTTCTGCAACAAACAAACCTTTTCCTCTGATCCTGGATCCCTGAAATCGGATGGCTGCTCCATGTAAATCCTCTCCTCTAAATGTCCATGGAGGAATGCCGTCTTGACATCCATCTACTCCAGCTCTAAATCCTGAGCTGCTACAATGCTCAGCAACACTCTGATGGAAGTATGTCTGACGACGGAAGAGAAGACCTCGCTGAAGTCGATGCCTTCCTTTTGGGAGTATCCCTTGGCCACTAACCTTGCCTTGAATCTGATACCTCCCTACTCTGAAGACCCTTCCTTGCGACTGTAGACCCATTTGCAGCCAATGGGCCTCTTCCCCTGTGGCAACTGCACCAATCGCCACGTCTGGTTCTGGTGGAGAGACTGCATCTCCTCGGACATCGCCTGAACCCACCGCTCTCTGTCTTGGCTCTCAATAGCCTCCTGATACGTATATGGGTCTCCATTCACTATCACCAGGGCATATGACAGCATCTCCTCGAAGCCATATCGGTCTGGTTGCCTGATGGTCCTCTTGGGCTTGTGTAGGGCAACACCGATATCAGTCCTCGGTCCAGCTCGCTCCTGTTGGACCTCTCCACCTCGATCATCCATCTGAGTCCTCTCCACCTGTGGAGACACCTTAGGTAGGTTCTCCACCTGAATGTCATGTCCTCCCATAGTACCTGCAAGAGGCAAAATCAAAGAGGTAAGCTGTCCAGCAGCACCCTGCTGGACCTCCTCCTGCTCCTGCTGCTCCTCCATGCCTGCTCGCCTCCGTAGGACTGACTTCTCATCAAACGTCACATCCTGACTAATGACAACCTTCTTTTTCAAGGGATCCCACAGCCTGTATCCCTTGACTCCTCGTGGATAGCCTAGAAACACCATCTTGCTTGATCTGGTGTCTAGCTTGCTCCGCTCACCAGCTCCAATGTGTACATAGGCCATGCACCCAAGTACCCATAGATGGCCCAGCCCAACTGTCCTCCCAGACCACACCTCCTCTAGAAGCCTGCCATCCAACCTGGTGTGAGGTGATCGATTGATCAAGTAACCCGCTACGTCAACTGTGTCAACCCAGAACTCCTTTGGAAGCCCTGCCTGCAGCCTCATGCATCGTGCCTTTTCCAAAAGTGTTCTGTTCATCCTCTCGGCCACCCCATTCTACTATGGAGTTTCCTTAATTGAGAAGTGTCTCTTGATCCCACACTCCTCACAGTAATCCTGGAACTCTCTACTGGTGTACTCCCCGCCATTATCTGACCTCAGACACTTCACGCTCCTCCCCTGCTCCTTCTCCATCTCAGCTCTCCAGATCTTGAACTTGGTGAAGACCTCTAACTTCTCTCTCATGAAGTAAATCAGAGTTTTCTTGAGAAATCATCAATCAGGTCATGAAGTATCTGGCTCCATTCCTAGCTAAAACTGGGGCTGGTCCCCACACATCTGTGTGTACTAACTCCAGAGGGGCTGCACTGCGGGCTGTACTGATGTTGAACTGAACTCTCCTCTGCTTTTCCATCTGGCAAGGCTCACAGATCTCCCTTGTAGCACCATCCTCCAGATCAGAGATGAGTCCTCTCCTGCTCAACTCCCTCAGCCCCTTTTCACCCATGTGCCTAGGCGGTAGTGCCACATCCTGTAAGCCCTCTGCTGGTCCTGTGCTGCAGCTGCTGCATCAGACTCTCCGGTCACCACAGATCCCTCCATGTGATAGAGGTTATTGTTCAACCTCCTGCCTCTCATCACTACCATAGCTCCATTGGAGATGTTCAGTACTCCACTTCTAGCCCTACTGCTGAAGCTATATCCACTGCGCTCCAAGTAGCCTAGTGACACCAGATTCTTTTCCAGCTCTGGGATGTGCTTTACATTTGTCAATGTCCTCACAATCCCATCAAACATCCTCACCCTGACTGTCCCTATCCCAGCCACCTTGCAAGGATGATTGTCGCCTAGAGTCACTGATCCCTCATCTGTCTTGGTGTATGTCGCAAACCAAGACCTGTGTGGTGTGTAGTGATGTGAGCACGCAGAGTCTAGTGTCCACTCCTCTGTGTAATGCCTGTGACCATCTAATACCACCAATAGATCATCCTCCACCTGCTGCCCAGCAACTGCACTCACTGATTCTGAGCCACTTCTTTCTCCCTTCTTGCTCTTCCATAGTGGACATTCTCGCTTGAAGTGCCCGAACTCATTGCACTTGAAGCATTTCATCTCTTTCTTTCCCTTCCTGGACTTGGACCGCCCCCTGGACTTGCTTCTGCCTCTGCCTCTACCTGTCCTCTCCCCTACTGCCAAACCCTCCTAGGGAGCCCGATCTCTGATCAACTTTTTCTCTGCTCATTAGACCTCAGCACCGAGACCATGTCCTCATATTCCAGAGTCTCCTTGCTGTAGAGCAGTGTAGTCACCAAAGAATCATATGATCCTGGTAGTGAACACAAAAGCAACAGGGACTTGTCCTCCTCATCCAGCTTCACCCCGATATTCATCAACTCCATGCACAACTGGTCGAACCTCTGAATGTGGCCAATCACATCAGATCCCTCCTGCATCCGAAGACTGTACAACCTCTTCTTCAGCATCAGCTTGTTGTACATATTTTTTCCCATATACATGGTGTGCAACTTCGACCAAAGGCCCTTCGGGGTCTTTTCTTCCAGCACCGAATACAACGCCGTATCCGCCAAACATCCTCTGATCACCAAGCATGCTTTCTTCTCCAACGATGCCCACTGTCTATCTGTCATTCCCTCAGGCTTTTCATCCAAAGCCTGATCCAGATCTGTTTGCACCAAAAGATCCTCCACCCGAATTTTCCACATAAAAAATTTTTCTTGCCATCAAACTTCTTGAAATCGACCTTCATATTGCTGCCCATGACTGGATCCAAGCCAAACAAGCAATATAAAATCAAGAAGTATAGAATATACCTTGATGGTACCTTGCTGAAAATTTTCAGCACTTGGGATCTTCAAATTCTCGCACTTGAACCGCTTCCTCACCACCGTGGCTCTGATACCAACTATTGGAGTATGATCTCAGCTCCTCCCATGGACCTTGGGTGCAGCAGAACCAGCAACAAATAGATCTGGAGACTTCTGGACACGATCTAAGGCTCTTGACGAAATCAACCTGGTTGCTATCTTCTTCGTCAGCCTTTTGTTCCAGATGAAGAACACCTCTGAAAACACCTCTAAAAAATCCAAGATCTGGTACCCAACCAGATCAAGCCTGGACCAAGGTCCTCCAATTTATAGACCTCAAATCAGGGTATTCTAGATAGAGAAGAAGGTAGATGAAGACAGACCTCATAGATCTATTCTGCTGCAGCCTTTCCTGTAGATCTGTTGATGGAGATCTCACCCGCACCTCAAACGACCTCAGATCAACTCCAGATCTGAGAGGAACTTGTATCAACCTCTTCACAAGAGATTTCAAATCCTGGAACTGGTGCTTGGGTGGCTGTAAGAGAGGGAGAGAGGGATCTGGTTGGCGCTGCAAGAGAGGAGGGGCTAGCGCCTCCTTTGCTTTTCTTTTTTTTATGGACTGGCGGCAAGAAACCCTAGGGTTTCTTGCTCCTGGGGCATGGAGAAGAGCTGGAGAGAGAGGGAGAAGAGAGAGAAAAACTTGGGAGAAATGGTTTCTTGTATTCCTTTGGCTTAATCAACCTATACAAGTACATGTATATATAAACACAGGGTCAAGTGACCCAAACCCAAAACTCCCTTGACCAACTCTATGGGAGATTAGGTCAACCCAAGCCCATGTACACCCATGACTCGACCTAATCTCACCTATCCTGAGCCCAGACCTGGCCCATAAAGAGTTGGTCCCTTGAGGCCCACATAACCTAGACCTCAAGAATCCGAAAGGCCCACAGCCTTTCAACCTAAGGCCCAACTAGCCCTAGAGCCTCCATGAAGCCCTCATGAATGATGGACCTTGGCCTTAGCCTTGGTCCCCTAGGCCTTGGGCACACCACCTGGATCACAACATCCTTAGATAACCATATTTTGACTGAGATCAACATGAAAATATCATTTCCAATTAGGAGATGTCATCTACGTACAGTATGAGGAAGACAACTGTGCTCCCACTGACCTTCTTGAACACACATGGTTCCTCCTCATTCTTGATGAAATCAAATATTTTGATCACATCATTGAAATGAGTATTCCAGCTCCGAGATGCTTGCTTAAGTCCATAAATGGACCTTTGCAGCTTGCAGATCTTGTGATCATCATCACTGGATATGAAACCAAGTGGCTGATCCATATAGATATCTTCCTCAAGATATCCATTTAAGAATGCCATTTTCACATCCATCTGTCATATTTCATAATCGAAATAGGCTGCAACAGCAAGTAATGTGCGGATGGATTTTAGCATGGCTATGGGCGAAAAGGTATCCTGATAGTCAATGCCTTCACGCTGACTATAACCTTTCGCTACGAGCCTAGCCTTGAATGTCTCCACATTCTCATCTGCACCTATCTTTCTCTTGAAGATCCATTTACACCTAATAGGTTCAATACCTTCAGGTGGATCTATCAAGGTCCAAATCGAGTCAATTTCTGTTCTCATTGTCTCTAACCATTTCTCAGAGTCGATATCTGATATCGCCTCATCATAGGTCTTGGGGTCATCACCATGAGCCTCATTTCCTGTGAGAAATATTTTCTCTACTTTCTTTTGTATAGTACCTAAGTACCTTTCAGGAGGATGGAAAACCCTAGTCGATCTACGAGGTGGAAGAGGTTGTGTGAGGACTGATTCTAATTGATTGAGTTCCTCAGATTCTTTAGCTCGTTGCTCTTGGAAGACATTCTCCTTGAGCTTAATTATTCTTCCGATGCCAATAGCATGTCGATTCACAATCACATTGTGATCTTCGAATATAGAAATAGTATCCTAATGACTCTTTAAGATATCCTATGAACCGAGCTCTAAAAGATCTAAACTCTAACTTGTCCACCTGCTGTCTCTTGACATGAGCCAGACAACCTCAAATTTTGAGATGACTCAGACTTGGCTTCTTACCATGCCATATCTCATACGGTGTGGTAGGAACGATTTTAAAAAGAATCCTATTCAATACATATATTGCTGTCATGAGACAATATCCCAAAGAAACTCAGGGAGGTCCATGAAGCTTATCATGGAACGGACCATATCTAATAGGGTCTGTTCCTCCGTTCTAAAACCCCATTGAGTAGTGGCGTTCCAGGTGGAGTCCATTGAGAGACTATGCCATTGTCCTTAAGATAGTCTAGAAACTTCCGACTAAGGTATTCACCTCCTCGATCTGATCGAAGAACCTTAATAGGCTTTCCTATTTATTTTTCTACCTCATGTCTGAATTCTTTGAACTTTTCAAAGGCTTCAGACTTGTGTTTTATTAGAAACATATATCCGTACCTAGACATATCATCGATGAAGGTAATGAAGTAGACATAGTTGCCTCTAGCCGGCACATCAAATGGGCCGCATACATCTGTATGTACTAGGGCAAGTAGGTCTGTGGCCCTTTCCCCATGTCCTATAAAAGGGAGCTTGGTCATTTTGCCTTGAAGGCATGATTCACAAACTGGATATGACTCGAAAGTCAACGGACTCAATAGCCCATATTTCTTCAATTTGTTAACCCTGTCTTCCGCTATATGACCTAGCCTTAGGTGCCACAGATACCTATCATTTAGACTATCTCTAGGTCTTTTAATTTCCATGGCATTCATATTTTGCTCGACATTAAATACAGATACATCAATATGTAGCTGATAGAGACCATTAATAAGAAAATTATTTACAACTTTATTATTTTCATAAAATATATTACAATGGTTCTTATGAAAGCTAATCACATAGCCTTCTTGTGCTAAACATGAAACAGAAATCAAATTCCTGCTTGCTACAGGCACATAATAATAATCTCTGAGAACTAAATCTAATCCTAACGGTAATCGCAAAGGGTAGGTTTCCACGGCCACAGCAGCAACTCTTGCTCCATTTTTAATGCGTAGGATCATATCCCCATTCCTCAGCCTCCTGCTCTCCTCAAGATCCTACATAGAGTGCACAAATGAGCACTAGAACCAGAGTCAAGAACCCAACTAGATGCAGAAAAAACTGTAAGATTAGATTATATAACGAGCATACCTCCAGAAGGACCATCCTTCTTGTTCTTCAGGATGGCCAGGTACTGAAAATAGTTTCGCTTCCAATGGTCGTTTGAATTGCAGTAGAAATATTTTTCCTTTTCAGCAGCCTTCTTCTTCAGTTTCGTCTTCTTCTTCTTTCCATCCACCTTCTGCTTCTTTGCAGACTTCTTCTTCTTTTCAAAAGACTTTTTCTTGGAAGAAGTCCGCTCCACAGTAAGGACTGAGCCTTTTGAACCCTTCAAAGAAAGTTCAATCGTAACCAACATGTTCATTAACTCAGCCAAGGTACACTGCATCTTATGTATATGGAAGTTCATGATGAACTGACCATATACATCAGACAAGGATTGAAGGATCACATCAATCTGAAAATTTCTATCTAAGATGACACCGAGCTTCTCAAGCTCCTCAAGGTCCTTGATCATTGTCAAACAATGATCTTGGACTGACTGCCCATCACGCATTTTAGCCTTAAAAAGTCTTTGGCAGACTTGATACTTGGCTACGCGACTTTATTCACCAAACAACTCTTGTAGGTAAGCCAACATTTGGCAGATAGTCATAATATTCTCATGCTGGTGCTGCAAGTCATCAGACATAGCACCCAACATGTAGTACCTGGCTTTGTTATCATCATCCGTCCACTTTTTCAAAAATGCTCTCTGTTCAGCAGTCGAATGTGCTGGCATGGCAGGTGGGTCCTGGTCCAAGACATGAGTCAGTTTTTTGAAACCCAAAATAATTCTGTAGTTCTTCAACCAGTCCTTGAAATTAGGTCCAGTCAATCTGTGGGTATCTAGTATTTTGGTCAGGAGGTTGGACGCAGACATATTTTCTGTAGAGAGTCAAAAGTTTTTAGTTAGATTTTGTAATCAGACTTAACCAATTTATTTAGGGGTTTCATTTTTAAATAAATTAGGCTCCCACTATTTTTTCAGATTCCTACACTCCTTAGGTAGAGATGTGAAAATCTTCGTGATTAGTGATTTCTAATGGGTGGTGCGGTCTCACCGACTGGCTCACCACCTCACCTAATAGTTATTGGTGATGGGTCAACCGATGAGTGGACAACTCTTGTCCAATGATTCTCTAATCATGATGCACCCAAAACTTGATCTCTAATTCATGAAGCTCACCGTGCTCGGAATATTGCTCCAATCCTTAGTTAAGTCAGACCCACCATTTGCACGAACTAGATTCCTGATTGGGTCCCTCACCATATCCGAAATATTGAGCACAACCCATCCTCTAATCTGTAGCATCCAATGCCTAATGGACATGGTTGCATCTTTCCGATGCAACTGAGCCACTGTAACCAGCCGAGAACAATCAACCCCGGGAAGGGCCCGCACATCCACAATGGTGGAAGACCTTAGACTTAATATTTTCTTAGGGAGATTTGATTTAGGTCTCATTAAACTTGACTTGACATAGTCATAACAATTATGACTAACCTAGTGGCATGGGTTAGCTTGAATTATTAGCCACCTCAAATCAGAACTGGGTCGACTCATATGGCCAGATAAGTGAGATCGGTGGGAGGGATATGCTGTTAACTTGACAAGAACGCATTCGAGTCGAGTAGCTTCCAATTAAAAAATAGTCGGTCGCATCTGCCCAACTTACCTTAGACACCAAATTATCGAACCAGAACCAATTGGGTTAGCCTACAATCCAGGCTCTAACCACTGAGCCAAATTAGGTCTTAACTTGATTGAATCACATCTAAATGTGATTCGACCTTGACGTAGACTTAATCCTATTAGGCTGATCAATTATTAGCTTTCATAATCCCACCTAACCAACTTTTGATTCGATTTGATCAACTGCTAGACCTAATTGAGCTACCCAAGTTCGAATCCAATTTTATGAAAATGACTTAGATCTAAAATTCTTAATTTTAGACCTAATTTAATTTCATAAGCTTAATTCATTAATTAAGTCTTGGGTTTATAAACAAAACATGTAAATAAATCCTAGGGTTTCAGGATCTAGATTTTTATAGAAAAGTAAATTTGATTTCTGATTAAGGATGAATGCACAGCACCCCTACACGCCATAAGAACACCCCATTGAATGGGAGGAGAGGGTCTTAAATCCTACTTTGTTCTTATGATCGGACGGCCATGAGGAACACCTTAATCAGAAATATTAATTTAAACTACAAAACTAGTTAGATCTAAGTTACATATCACATACATAATTTCAGATCTAACTTATACATGCTTTGCATACATCTCATGTATTAAAATCTGATCTAATTAGTATGCTTTCAGATCTGATATATCACATATAATATCTAAAAAATATGATTTAAATTGAACTATTCAATATAAAATCTATTCTAGACAGTTACTAGAATAATTCTACAACTAGTCTAGGCATGTAACAGATCAATCTTATGCATTAATTAAATTTTTATTTTCTATTTTTTGATCTGAATATAATATTTATAATATCAAAAAATCAAAAAATAAATTAGATCTAATTTATATTTTAATCATATTAAAATATAAAACTATAAGACTATTCATAGATTAAACTACTCCTAGTCTAGTCATGCATCTCATACATGTTAGATCTACTTAGATTTAATTTTAAATTTTTTTGATTTCAGATCCTATCACATCTGATGTAACATCTAAAATCTATTAATATTAGATAAATAAAATAAAAATTAGATCTAAATTAGATCTAAAATAGAGCATCAACCTGGCTCTGATACTAGTTGAAGGAAAAATCGCTTTTTTCTTGTAGGATTTTCCAGATCTAATGAGATCTGGGGTGAAATATTTTAAAAAAAAATTATCATATTTTAGATCTAAGATCTATTAGATCTAATTTCTATTGTCTGATATTAAATCTAAAATTAAATCTGAAAATATGAGGAATAGAGAAATACCTCTAGGGTAACTAGATTACCCTGTAGATGATCGCAGTAATGCCCGAGGTTCTAAAATAGCCACGCAGTCATCTGACCTCTACCAGTATCCACTCAAGCAGGATCTGGATCATCTTCTCCTCATAAATCTTTAGTCTAAAAATCAGATCTGGATCTGATCTGAAAGATCTTCAAAAAATCTTTTGAAGCTAGAGCAGCAGCTTCTCGACAAATCTCTGTAGCCTTCTAATCAGGAAGCCACCACGTCTTGGACAAGCACCAGATGGATACCCAACCTCTTGGACGTGAAGAGGGGAGGAAGAGGAGCAGAGGGGGCATGGAGAAGTGGAGAGAATTTAGGCTTTTGTTGGGTATTGAGCAGAGTCTCACAATCCTAGGTGCAGACAGGGTTTAAATAGACCCTGCTGCGCCATGCAGTGCCACATCATTCGACTAATCAAAAAATTATAATTAATTTTGAAAAAATTTTGATTGGTGGAGTGATGTCATCTGATCATATCAGATAAAAATCCCCACAATCTCTCCTACTGTTGGCACCAACACTGGATAAGCACAGTGAGATTGGCGCCCCACAGTCCAAGTTGATCAAGGGATCAGAGTCCTCATCTCATGGGACTCTATCCTTATCCACTTGGGGTGCACGCCATATCTGAATATGGCACCCACTTTGAGGCCTAATTTAGCAGGTAGACACTCCACAAAAACTCTCCAATGACCTCTTGCCAAGTGGCCTTCAGTCCCAGGTCCATGGGTCAACGTTTAACCACTGTCTTAAAATGAAAATGGTAGGTGACAGGAATTAGCAGGTGTTGTCTTAAATTTATCTCATGAATTAAGACAAGACTTTTCTGAGCTGGACTAGCTCTAGTCAGACTGAGAGAAACTTTCTCAAGATTCTCTGGGTGAGTCAAATCACATTTGGCTCAGTCGAGATAGAAAAGATTACACGAGGAAAAAGTTAAGCTCAATCGTGTGCTAGCATGATTTTCTTGAACCTAATTGGATCTAATCCAAATCAATCGAACTGGACTAGCTCAATTGATGACATCCAGATCCTAACTCTTGTTTGTGTGACCCAGTTAGGTTTATTTTCGTATAGTAATGAAAATGAGACATGTCGTGATCTCATCATCGACATCATCGAAACTCCTTTCGATGGATCAGAACTCTTCTGATTCAGACAATTAGAATGATCGATCATCAAGATCATTCTAATTGCTTCCAAAATTCATCAATGATACCTAGCAGTATATGGTGGCAACCCATCAGAAATGAAGACAAACCTCTCGATGCAGCTACCTGTGTGATTGAGTTCTTCTATCATGAGTCCCGACTGAATTAGGGTTAAGGTGAACTCGTCAAACCCAACATCAGTCATATGAATCAATCGATCGATCCGAGTCCGATGTGAAATCTCAATGGAAAACTCTTTTTCATTATTTCACTCTGCCATGGCCATGGGCTTAAGGACTCGATCTTTCGATCATCATAGGACTACTCCTCTCATCTACCAAGGTTGATAGATCCCATCTTGGTGCAATCTGGTTCCTACAATAAATATGCTACAGCCAACATACACCTCAGAATTTTGAATGGCTAGGAGATCGAGTTATGGTATAGTCAAACTATAACACACTCAAGGTGAACTATCGATGTACCTCAGGTCAAAGAACTAGACACACAGCTGCAGCATCGAGCTAGTCATTGACGAGAAGGTAGACTTCTTTATGACTGCTCGAGGTGGTCACGCTCAGTACTCTCGTTCTCAATGAATACTTGTACTCTCACTCCGATGTCTCCACACCATAGACTCAAGACACATCTATCCTAAGAAAGTGATCGTACACCAACCTTCTGGATCGATCATCATCCTCATGATGATCCTATGATCAGGAGCTGTTTATGAGTTAGTTATGTAAATTCATGCCTTAAATTTTTAACTCTTGAAAATATGAATTAACATTCCTACTAACTCAAAGGATGTATCATAGACATAATGTACATAATGTGATAGTAGAATAACCCTTTTATTCATTTATAGTCAAAATTATAAATTTGCCCTTACATTTGTACAGGAATGTGTCAGCCAATCTGACATCTAGGCACACATCTAACAGAATCAACATAGAACTTCAAGTGGATCACCTGTAGAGGTCAAAAATCTTGTGCAGCTGTAAGAAATCTTCAAGTTCATAATTTTCAGATGTGGAGATCTTCTACCTGTACAAAGGTATCAAGTTCTAAACTTGATACATGTGCAGATTAGATCAACGATCGTATATTTGATGTCTTCTATGCAGATTTTATTTTTAGATCATATATATGCATCATAATATGTTATAGATCTTAGGATAGATGTTAAGATTAGATCTTATGTAGTATAGATTAAATTATTTAATCTGATTTTTTACTGTATAAAAAAAATTTTAAAATACATGCTATGTGCTTGCTAGTTTTTCAATAGTGATATTAGAGCCTAGGTTCCATTATAACATGTATATGTATGCATGTAGCATTAAAATTTGATTTTGATTGTAGTATAATTTGATTATGATAGAATCTGGTATGATTTAGATTAGATCTAAATTTTTCATATGTGATATGATTAGATTAGATGCCTAGTAGCCAAGCAATTGGATTGAACATTCATAGCTATCCGATCATTGGAGAAAGTAGGGTTTTATGACCCTCTTCTCCTACTTCATGGGGATCTCTTATGACGTGTAGAAGTGCTATTTGTTTATGAAGATGAAATGCAAAAGGTTTAAAACTTACTTTTCTATAAAATCTTAGATTTTGAAATCCTAAGACTTGTTATATGCAATACAATTTGAAAGAAAAGTAAAAAATCATCTAATCTAAAGGATTAAAATTATTTTAATCATAAAAAATAAAATTTAAAATTATAAAATATTTAAATATGATCTAAAATTTGTTTATGATTGATTTTGTATCAGATTAAGCAAAACTTTTCATATCTGAAACTCTAAAATTCGACTGGCATGCAAACTGAGCTGACCCAGTTTTGAACTTGGTCGATTCAGTTTTTTGGTATAGTTGACTCAGACTGACTGAGTCGATCTAGTTGTCATAGGCCAAATAGTAATAATTACTGTTTACCTACGATTAGCCTATCAAGTATCAGACTTAGTCGACCTACTGTTGTAAGTCGACTCAGTCTGAGACCGAATCGATCCAGTTTTTAGAGATAAAAATTTTGCATGAATATTAATGAGAAAGTTATAAATACCATAGGGTCTGAGAGACTTAGAGATAGGATTAGCCAAAAATATCTGTAGCACCTTAGGCTATGCCATATAAGAGAGAACAGACTTAACAAACTGAAGAAAGATGGCCTTCTTAGGCCATTGACTTTCGAGTTTTATTTGGTTTATGAGTCCTATCTTTAAAGAAAGATAGCCAAGCTACCCTTTATGGGACATAGAGAAGAGCTATCGAGATATTAGCTTGGGTGCATACTGATATGCATGGTCCATTCGATGTACAGACCAGGGGTGGCTACATCTACTTCATAACCTTTACCGATGATTTCTGACGATATGATTTTATATACCTAATGTGACACAAGCCTGAGATCTTTGAAAAATCCAAAGAGTTCAAACATGAAGTAGAAAGTAGACTGAAAAATTCATAAAGGTTCTTTGATCAGATCAAGGAGGATAATACATTAATGAAGAATTTTGGGCCTATTTCAAAGATAACGGTATAGTCCCACAGTAGACATCTCAAGGGATGCCTCAAGTCAATTAGATATCTAAAAAAAATCATACTCTATTAGATATGGTCCGATCCATGATGAGCTTCATAGATCTTTCTATTTTTTTTTGGAGACATGTGTTGCTTTCTGCTATTCATCTTGTGAATCGGATTTTCTCTAAATCTGTTCCAACCACACCATATGAGTTATGGCATTGTAAGAAGCCAACTCTTGGTTATCTTAAGATTTGGAGATGTCTGATTCATGTCAAGCGACAACAAGAGGATAAGTTAGAGGCTAGGTTATTTAGAGCTCATTTTATAAGATATCCTAAAGAATCTATGGGATACTATTTCTATCATCCTGATGATCATAATATGATTGTGAGCCATCATGCCATCTTTTTGAAAAAGAAGTTTATCCAAGATGGAGGCAGAGAGAGAAAGATTGAGCTCGAAGAGAAGGTCTCTGAAGAGCATCGAGTCCAAGAAACTGAATCCAATAGTGAGCCAGTAGATGTGGTACCTCTTTCTCCTCATAGATCAAGTAGGGTCTCTCATCCTCTTAAAAGGTACTTAGGTATTCTTACAGAGGATCTATAGAAAGCATTCCTTATGGGAGATATGGACATTAGGAATAATCTCAAAATCTATGATGAAGCGATGTTAGATATAGACTCTGAGAAATGGAAAGAAGCGATGAAGTCAAAAATTGACTCCATGCATTCCAACCAGGTTTGGACCCTAGTAGATCCATCTGAAGGTATTGTACCTATTGGATGAATCTCTAAAAGAAAAATAGGTTCGGATGGTAAGGTAGAGACTTATAAGGCAAGACTAATTGTGAAAGGTTATAGCCAACGTGAAAGCGTTGACTATCAAAAAATCTTTTTGTCCATGGTCATACTGAAATCTATCCAAAGTCTGCTTGCAGTTGCGGTGTATCATGAATATAAAATTTGATAGATGGATGTGAAAACTATCTTTCTAAATGGATATCTTGAGAAAAATATCTATATAGAGTAGCCTATGAGTTTCACATCCAATGATAGTGATTACAAGGTCTGCAAGCTGCAAAGGTCCATATATGGGTTCCAGCAAGCATCTCAGAGTTGGAACACTCACTTTAATGATGTGAAGCCATGTGTATATAAAAAGATCAACAGAAGTGCTGTCACATTCCTCATATTGTACATGGATAATATCCTTCTAATTGAGAATCCTTGCAGACATCGATCAAAGTATGGTTGTCAAAAAAATTCTTCATGAAAGATCTAGGACAAACTTCCTACATTCTTAGTATAAAGATTTATAGGGATAGATCTAAGAGAATGATAAGACTATCACAGTGAATATACATAAAGGAGGTGCTGAAGAGGTTCAGCATGAAAAACTCCAAGAGGGGTCTATTGCCCCTTAGGCATAGCATTCATCTCTCCAAGAAGATATGTCCTAACACACCTAAGAAGATCCAACACATGAGCAAGATCCCTTATGCTTCGACAATATGGAGCCTCATATATGCCATGCTGTGTATACGACCTGATATAGCCTTTGTTGTGAGTGTCACGAGTAGATATCAGTCAAATCTAGGTGAAGAGTACTGGATTACTATGAAGAACATGTGTAAGTACTTGAGAAGGATTAAGAATTTATTCTTGATCTTTGGTGGAGGATCAAAGCTAAAAGTAGAAGGATACACTGATTTGAACTTTATGTTTGATGTCGATGATAGAAGGTCTACTGGGGGTGTATTTTTTTATGTAGCGAATGATCAGTTAGCTAGAAGAGTTTCAAGCAGTCGGTCATTGCAGATTCGACCATGAAAGTCGAGTACATCGCCACCTCTAAAGCTACTAAGAAAGTATTCTGGTTCAAGAAGTTCATTATGAAGTTGGATGTGATGCCATCAGATATCATTGCACTACACTGTGATAACAACGGTGCCATAGCCTTCGCTAAAGAGTCTAGGTCTCATCAGAAGTTCAAGCATATAGAGCAGCAGTTCCACATCATACGTGAATACCTCAAGAAGAAGTTCATCGAGGTATAGAGAGTCGACTCTCTTAGATGAGTATCTTGGAAGCCAATCTTGATTGACGTATATATTTTTTTAGGATATATTTTTGTACTTATCGGATAATTTTATTATCAATCATGTAGTATGTGTCCATGATTTATCCTAAAAATAAACAAAGATGATTTTATATATTCTCAAGGTGTTGAGAATTTAAGACATACATTATTAGTAGTTAATACTTAAATGCTTCCGATTGTAGAATCATCACAAAAGACAGTGATCAATCCATTTAAGATCGGTGCATGGATCACCTCCTTTTTGGACAGATGGATCTTGAGTCTGCAGTGTGGGGACACTAGGGTGAGAGTGCAGATGGTTGTTAGAGAAAACTTGCATTAAAAATGATCAATATGAGAAATCATTTGGATGTCTACTCATTCATTAGTGATTTTCTCGATGCTATAGTGGTATGATTGATTCTTTGACCTACAATGTGTTGGTTATTCACAACGAGGCTACTTAGTTTGACTGCATGTTTCTTTGGCCCTAGTCATTCAGTTCTTGCTATGTATGTTGACTATTTTAGGTTCAGATTTGCTGTTTGGAGTAGGATATATCTAGACAGAATCTATCGATCTTGATATAAAAGGAGTAGTCCTATGTGATTCACAAGACTGAGTTCAGAAAGTCTCTTACCAGAACAACTGTAAATACTAGAAAAGAGTTTCCACAAGATTCACAGATGAACTCAAGTCTAGCCAATATGGCAAATGACTAATGATGGAGTTTGACGAGTTCTTCATGACCTCCGTTTAGTCAAAACTTACGATAGAGAGATTGTATCGCATGATAACTAATCTAGAGGTTCATCTATTCTGTTGGGTTGCCACTACATGCTGCTAGACATCACTGGTGGATCATGAGAACTCATTACGATTATTTTTCGATCAATGATCCTTGTTGGGGTGAGTTGGAATCGTTCCAGCCCATGAAAGGAGTTTTGATGATACTGTGATAGAGATCATGATATGTCTCACTATCAGACAAAACAGAATATGAGAGTCATATACAAAAGGAGCATGATCTGATCATTGATTTGGATCATATTTGAATTACCAATCGAATTGATAGTTTGAATTTTGAAAATTGCTAATTTGTAAGTGTTATAATTTTAATAGCTGCTAATTATTAGTGCAGAAACTTAATTATAAATATTATAATTTAATTATGATTGATTAAATTATGGATCAAGTCTTAAATAATTTAAATTAGATTTAATTTAATCAGACTTGATTTAATTTAATACTAATTGGGTTCAATTATCTAAATCAGATTTGGATTACAATCCTGATTGGATTAGGTTTGACAGCCTTTCGAATTCGATTCGATTCATACTCGATTTGAATTTGATTGGGATTAAATAAGAATCAGATTAAACCTAACTCTCAAAGCCCACTCTTACTGGGCTTCTCTCTCCAGATCTCATGTAGAAAGAGGGAGGGCGTGCATGGAGACGCACCCCCTTTTCTTTTTGCATGCATGAAAGAAGGGGGCGCCAATAGTTGGCACCCCACCCCATTTGGGATTCTCTCTCTTTCTAATTTATTTTCTATTTGAATTTAAATCAAAATAGGATCAAATCTTATTAGATAAGGTATGAAAAATTGAATTTTTGTATGACAATTGTTGGGTGTAAAACTCCCCCCCAATCGAAGTTCGTGTCCGGAGTGACCCCTCGGGGATTCTACAAGAAGACCCCGTCCGGACTCTACGGGAGCCGGACTTCGCCCTCGACTCTGATCGAAAGAAGACTCCGTCCGGACTCCTACAGGAGCCAGACTCCGTCTCTGACTTCAACTTAGGCAAGCTCCGTCCGGACTCTTACGGGAGCCAGACTCCGCCTCCAACTTCGGCTGCAGGCAAACTCCGTCCGGACTCCTATGGGAGCGACTTCGCCCTCGACTCTGATCGAAAGAAGACTCTATCCGGACTCCTATAGGAGCTGGACTCCGTCTCCGACTTCAACTATAGGCAAGCTCCGTCTGGACTCCTACGGAGCCGGACTCTGCCTCCAACTTCGGCGCAGGCAAACTCCGTCCGGACTCCTACGGGAGCCGGACTTCGCCCTCGACTCTGATCGAAAGAAGACTCCATCCGGACTCCTACGGGAGCCAAACTCCGTCTCCGACTTCAACTACAGACAGGCTCGTCCGGACTCCTACGAGAGTCAGACTCCACCTCTAACTTCGACTCAGGCAAAACTTGTCCAGACTCCTACGGGAGCCGGGCTTCGCCCTCGACTTTGATCGAAAGAAGACTCCGTCCGGACTCCTACAGGAGTCGGACTTCATCCTCAACTTCGAACGTTGGTAAGCTCCGTCTGGACTCCTACGGGAGCCAGACTCCGTCTCTGACTCCAACTACAGACAAGCTCCGTCCGGACTCTACGGGAGCCAGACTTCATCCCCAATGTCGACTGCAGGAAGACCTCGTTCGAGCTCCTACGGGAGCCGGACTTCACCTCCGACTCCAGCTACAGACTCCAACCAACTTCAGCCGACAAGTCTGGACCCCCTGGCAGGCCGCAGTAACGGCCACGACTCTGCTCCACTCCCTGCGGCAGATCCTACGTGGCTCCATTACTCCCTGGCAGGCCGCAGTAACGGCCACGATTCTGCTCCACTCCTTGGCGGATCCTGTGTGGTTCCACCACTCACTGACGAGTCATGACAATGGACGCCGCTCCACTCCCTGCAATTGATTCCACATGGCGAGCCATGGTGACAGCCACGACTCCACCCCATTACTCTTCATGATAAATTCCTCCTGGCCCCGTACGGCCCACTACGAGGCAATCATAAACAGTCGCTATCAACCCGCTGCTCCCCCAGTCTATAAAAGGGACCCCAGATACGTTATTCTCTAAGCTCTCATTTTACCTAGAAACTCTGCTAAAATTTCATTCGAGCACTCCATTCTTGTTGAGGCAGAGAACTGACTTGAGCGTGGAGGGTCTTGTCGGAGCAACCCCACCTCCGGTTTAGACTTCTTTTGCAGGTCCCGACAGTGACCGCAACCCCCATAACTCCAGCTTCTCCGGCAGGCAGATTTTTGCACCAACAACAATAATTGGGGATGCAAGTTTGCATGCGCGAAAGAAAATTAGTGCCCCTCCTCTATATGTCATCCTTCCTTATCTTATTTTTTCTTTCTATTTGAATTTGATTCAAACTAAAAAGGGATAATGTTTAAAAAGAAAGGGTGTTGGACCAAATTTTTGTGTGAAAAAAATCAAGAAAGAAAGGTGGGCGTGCGCTAATAATGATGGGAAGTTTTTTCTTACCACACAACTTCTTCTTAATGCCACCCTTCCTTCTTCCCTCATCTCCACGCTCAAAAATCAAAAGAGATTAGATCTAAGGGAAAAAATAGAGAGAGAGGAAGAGAAGAAAAAAGATTCTTCTTTTTTTTTTTGGTAGTCTGATTCAGATCCCGTCAGATCTGCATGAAAGGGTTGGTGCAGCGTTCATCTTCTTCGTTCTAGAAGAGGATTTAGATCCAAAACTGAAGACTGAGGCCTACAAGATGCTAGCACACTGGTGGTCTCGATACTCTAATCAGACATCTTTGTGTGCATACCAACAAAGGTCAGATGCTTACGCTGCTACGACTCGAATCCTAGACATCTACAGGATCCGAAGATATGGAGATCAGATCTCTGATTTTGCATCTGATGTTATTTATTTTATTTTCAGATTTCAAATCAAGGTCACATGTTCGTATCAAGTTCCAGCATGTGGTTTACAGATGAGATCTGGTGTATTGTTAAATTAAAAAGTTTTAATTTAATTTACTTTCACTGTATAAAATTTTAAAAATATACGCATGAAACCACCATGTATTCTAACAGTGATATCAGAGCCAGATTCGGATATGAATTGAAACCTCTCATATTTGAAATCTGATTTATAAAAATCAAATCTAAAGATTAGTTAGATGCTAAACATCATTCTAAAATAAGGTTGTCCTGGCATAACCTTGTTATACTGAAAGATTGTTTTAGAATGATGTAGAACATTAATTAATGATAGATCTAAATTTTTGTATGTAGTAATGTGATTACAAGATTATTTTGGATTTGAAATTATTTCAGATATGAAATAAATTATGAGTAATTCATATCTGAAATTAGTTTTACATCTGAATATGTTAATTAGAGTTTAATTTGGATCTAGTATAATCGCTAAAATTATTTCATATATGTGATATATATTTGAATGTATAGATTTAAATTATTATTTATATGTCTAATATGTGAAAGATAATTAGATTTAATTTTTAATTAATTATATATATAATATGTTAAATTAATCTCTTAGTAGCTTAGTAATCTAATTGGGATAATCACCATAGCCATCCGACCATAAGAGGAAGAAGAGATTAAATTTTTTCTCTTGTGTTAGATGTATGTCCTAAAAGCCAATATGGCTAACACATTGTAATTATACTAGGACATAATTTTATACTTAATATATTGATTTGATTAATAAAAAGATAAATTTATTTTTTATTCAAGTGTGATGTATCCTTGAATCGTCTATGAAATTAATTTTCAATATATATTCTCAAGGTGTTGAGAATTAGAGACATGTATTTAATTTTTAAATGCTCCTGATCATATGATCATCATAAAGATGGTGATCGATCGGGATAGACTAGTGCACAGATCATTTTTTTGGGATAGATAGGTTTCTAGTCTACAATGTAGAGATATTGGATGATGAGTGTGAGTAGTTGTTAGAGAACAACTAGTACTGAGTAGTGACCATACGAGAGATTACTTGAATTTCTACTCGATCGTCAGTGATCATCTCGATGTTGTAGTTGTATGATTGATCTTTTGATCTGAGATGGTATTGCTGTTCGTAGTGAGGCTGCTGGAGTTTGATTGATACATAAATATGATTCTCAATGAGCCCTTGTAGTGGATATTGATGACAGTTGATCCACTGTAGGAGTAGGTGTACATCAAGATGGGATCTATCAACTTTATTAGAAAGTAGTCCTATGAAATTTAAAAAGCTAAGTCTAAGAATTTTGGCCACAGTAGTGTGATTGATAGAAAAGAATTTTCATAGAAGTCACAATTGGATTTGAGTTAATCGATCTATCATATGACTGATGTTGAGGTTTGACGATTTATCTATGACCTACCATCAAGTCAGGACTCATGATAGAGAGACTGAATCATACGTTAACTACACCTAGAGATTCATTTCTATTTTACTAGATTGCCACTACATACTGCTAGGTATCATTGATGGATTTTGAGAGCTCACTAGGATTATTTTGGATCAATAATTCTTGATGAGTTAGAGTAAAATTGTTCCGATCCATTGAAAAGAGTTTCAATAATATTTTGATAGAGATTATTGTATATCTCACTAACAGATAGAATTGAATCTATGGAGTCACACAACAAAAATATTAGGTCTGAAATTAGTAATTGAGCTTATGAAGTGTCAATTGAATTTAGAGAAATCCGATTAGATTCAAGATAATCTTGCTAGCACATAGTTGGATCAATTTCTCTTTCTGTTTGGATTTCTTATTTGATAAGATAATTAAAACTTAATTACCTACTAATAATCTACATGAATTAGATTCATAAGACTCTAATTGTTGGGTGCCTAAGGTTTTAGATCATATGAATTAAGGGTGAAAGTTCTTAATAAATTTCCTTAATAATTTATCTTGAGCGCCACCTTGATTTGATCAAGTTGGGTGTGTCCTATGATTAGAGGGCCTCTTGATCTTATATAGGGCATCCCTTGGGTATATTTTAGGGTATGAAATAATGGATGCAAGGGCTCTAATTGTTAGCACCTAAAGGGTCTTCTAAAGTAAGTTGGATAACTTAAGTTATTAGGAAACCCAATGCAAGTAGGACTTGTATTATGAGATTGAATAGGATTCAATCCTCATACCTATTTAAAGGGACCTCTCCTAAGGTTTCTAGAGTATCCAACCAATAGCCCCACACTACCTTTGGAGATCCCCACACCCTCTCTTCCTCTCCCTTTTTCTTCTCTCCTTGGCATCCCACACGCCCCACATCCTTGGGCATCCCAATTCTTCTCCATGCCAAGGGTGTTGGACATCCCAATTGGTGCTGGTTCCTGGTATCTAGTAGCAGCACAAAGCAAGGAGTAAGGTTAGAGAAGAGGAGAAGAAGAAGATCAAAGAAAGAGATCAAGTATTGATCACGATCCAAGCTTCATTTAGATTTAACAGGCTGAATTTTCTTAGAGAAAAAAATTTAATTTCTAGAGGACTGTTCTAGGTGATCCCAAGTGGATACCCATAGAGGTCAGATACTTATGGCTAGAAAAAAAATTCTTCTCTTTCAGATCCAGATTCGAAGAAAAAGATTACGAAATAGGTATGTGAATTGATCACAATCTGAATTTCAGTATATGTCAATTTCAGTACATGAACTAGATCCTTATGATTCTATATTTTTATGCATGATTCAAATTAAAAGTATTTTAACCTTATATTCTACTGTAGTGTATAGAAAATAAAATTTTGAAAATACATGCATGTCCCGAACCTTGAATTCTAATAGTGGTATCAGAGCCATGGGTTTCATATTACTGAAATTGTCATACATGTTTTGAAAAAGATTTCAAAGTCTGATTTTTTTTTGATACATGAGATGTATAGATAAATTTTAAAATCTAAAATTTAATTTTGAGTTTGATTTTAGAATATATATTTGATATATGAAAATATGCATAGATCTAAATTTTGATCTAGAAAGAGTTCTAGTTCATGTTTATATGATACATAGATGCATGCATGAAATCTAAAATTTTATATGATCTAAATTTTGATTCTTATATGTAATATATGATTATATATTTAGATCATAAATTTACTTTCAATATGATCTATGATTAGTATATGAGATATATGATATCATGTAGTAGATCTAAATTTTATTGAGATCCGAATTTTACATGTATATATGTGATATATATTTGTATGTTAAATCTAAAATTATTTTCATGATTTAAAATTTACTTTCATGCAAAAAATTTAGAACTAAAATTTGATTTTAGAATCTGAAATTAGTATTTGTGCATAAAGATTTTGATTATGAAAAAAATATAAATTATGTCATGTAATAGGATTACATCTAAGATTTTTGATTTGAGTCATATAGGTCTAATTCATTAAGTAATTGATCGAACTGAGTCAAGTATTGATTAGGATCAGATCAATTAAGTTATACGATCATACAATTATTATTGATCAAATCATTTGAGTCTCATAAATAGAATTGATTAACCTAAGGACCAAATTTGGCTCGATAATTTGAGTCTGATTCGCTAGAGTTAATCTATTTGGACCAACTGACCTATTGGTGTCTAAGGTAAGTTAATGAGACATGGTTATTTAATTGATTCTGTTCCTTATCTGATCAATTTATTGGTGTCTAAAAAAAGCAACAGGGAGACTCCCATCGATCTCCACTTACTTGGCCAATTTGGAAGATTGGGTCTTCAACAAGGTTGCTTAGCGATTTGGTTTAGCCCATGTCAATTAGATTGATCATATGATGACTGATTAGATAAGACCTAAACCTAAATCTTTTCATAAATATTAAGTCCATAGGTCTTCCACCGTTGTAGATATGCAGGCGTGCTATCGGCGTTGATTATTCTCGACTGGTCACAGTGATTCAGTTGTATCAGAAACATGCAACCACTCTATTAGCAAAGAGTTGCTCTAGAGTAAGAATGGGGTTGGGCCCAATAACTGCTACGTGAGGGATCCAATGATGGCCTTGCACTTACTTAAAATAGTGGGTTGGGCTTAACTAAGAAGTGTGGGCAATAACTGTTAGGTGAGCCCACATGACTTAGAGATAAAGTCACTGCAACATGCTTAAAGCATCTGGGTAAAAAATTACCTATGCATCGATGTGCATATTATCAATAACTGTTAGATGAGGTGCATGTCATCGATGGGACCGCAGCACCACTAAAAATCTTTTGTCGCATTAGAATTTTTGTTTCTTTTTCGGAGAGTGGAGGAATCCGATAAATTAGTGGGAGTCATTGTTTATATTTTAAAATCTCTAGAAGTAAATATAATAATTAAGTATAAAAATCTAACTTGAATCTCTACTCTCGTAATGTAACAATATCAGCCTCAAACCCTCTACCTGCATCCTTGAAACCAATCATTTGATCAGTATAAATTATAAAGACTGACTCAGAAATCTCAAGATTATCCTGACCTCCAAAAAATTAGATCATGTACTCGATCAGAAACCCATAGTGTTACCAAACCATCCTACTGCTGAGCAAAGGGTTACTTTTGAGAAGTGGACGGATGAAGATAGTCAGATTAAGTGTTATGTGCTGGCATCTATGTTAAACGAGTTAAAAAGCTAGCATGAGCATATGCCTACTGCCAGGGCTACGATCACTTACCTGCAAGAGTTGTATGGTGAGCAGAGCCACACAGCGCACTTCGAAGTGTCCAAAAGACTCTTTAATCTGAAGATGGTGAAGGACAGTCAGTCTATGAGCACTGTATGATAGTGATCAAGGACATTGAGGATCTTGAGAAGCTCGAACTTGAAATGCAAAAAAAATTATACATGGATCTGATCCTTCAATCCCTTACAAGTTCATATAGTCAATTTATTATAAATTTTTATATGAACAAGCTGGATTGCACTATACCTGAACTGATCAATATGTTGGTCACTACTAAGGAACCTTGAAGAGTTCAAGGGGTACTGTTCTCGTTGTGGAGCGAACTTCTTTCAAGAGAAAGTCTACTGGAAAGAAGAAGGCAAAATCTGTTAAGAAACAGAAAAAAGAGAATAGGCCAAAGAAGGAAGTTTCTAGCAAGGCCGAAATAAAGAGAAAATATTTTCACTATTATGCTGAAAGCCATTGGAAGAAGAACTATCCAAAATACCTGGAGAGCCTAAAGATCAAAAAGGATGATAAACCTTCTGAAAGTATGCTCGTAATTGAATCTAACTTTACGATTTCTTCTACTTCTAGTTGGGTATTGGACTCTGGCTCGAGTACTTATATATATACTTTAATGCAGGATCTGATAGAAAATAGGAGATTAAGAAAAAGTGACATGATCTTCGAGTTGGCAATGGAGCAAAGATTGCTACAGAGGTCGTTGGCACTTACCCTCTTTGATTACTGTCTGGTGTTAGATTAAATTTAAAGAGCTGTTATTATGTTCTGTAGCTAGTCAAAATTTAATTTCTTTGTCTGTGCTAGCATAGGAAAATTTTGAAATTAGTTTTAATAAAGACTTTTATTCCTTTATTTATGAAATAAATTGGTTGCATGAGGTCTTTTAATTGACAATCTTTATCATTTGCATGTTGATGCAATGTGAACTTAAACAAGCAAACAGTGAGTACTATAGGCCAAAAGAGATTCAGAGATAAAATTAACTAGAAGTACTTATGGCACCATAGACTAGGTCATATTGGAGAGGATAGGATAAACAGACTGAAAAAAGATGGGATCTTTGGCTCTCTTAACCCAGAGTCGTATCCAGCTTGCAAGTCTTTCCTTCGAGGAAAATTTATCAAGTTACCCTTTGTAGGATATAAGGAGAGGACCACTGAGTTACTTCCCTGGTACACACCGACGTGTGTGAGCCATTTGATGTGCAGGTTAGGAGTGGTTATACCTACTTCATTATCTTTACTGATGATTTATCTAGGTATGGATATGTGTATCTGATGAAACACAAGTTTGAGACCTTTGAAAGATTCAAAGAATTCAGGCACGAGGTAGAAAAATAAACAGACAAATCCATTAAAGTTCTTCGATCTGATCGAGGAGGTGAATATCTTAGTCAAAAATTTTTGAGATATCTTAAGGACAACAGTATAATCTCTCAATAGATGCCTCCTGAAATACCTCAGCTCAATGGGGTATCCGAAAGGAGGAACAGGATCCTATTGGATATGGTCAGGTCCATAATGAGCTTCATTGATCTATCCTTATATCTTTGGAGACATGCCTTGTTAACTGCAATTCACCTGTTGAATAAGATTTCATCAAAATCTATTCCTACCACATCGTATGAGATATGGTTCAGTAAGAAGCCGAGTCTAGGTTATCTTAAGACTTGGAGATGTTCGATCTATATCAAGCGATAGATGATGAATAAATTAGAGGATAGATCTATTATAGCTTGCTTTATAGGGTATCCTAAAGAATCCATGGGATACAACTTCTACTTTCCACAAGACCACAATATGATTCTGAGTCGAAACATCATATTTTTAAAAAAATAGTTTATCCAGGATGGTGATAGTGGGAGGTTAGTTGAGCTCGAAGAGAAAGTCTCTGAAGAGCCAAGAGCTGTAGATCCTCAGAAACTCATTATCCATCAGTCAGTAGTAGACGTTCCTCTACCACCTCGTAGATCTAGTAGATCTCTCGACCTCTTTAAAGGTACATGGGTATGCTTACAGAGAAAGTAAAGAAAATATTTCTTATGGGAGATAGGGGTCATAGTGATGATCTTACCCCTTTGACGAGGTGATGTCTGAGATCGATTTCGAGAAATGGTTAGATGCTATAAAGTCAGAAGTTGACTTGATGCACTCGAGCCAAGTCTGGACCTTAGTGGATCCACCTGAGGGTATTGTACCCATTGGATGTAAATAGATCTACAAAAAAAAGATAGGTGTCGATGGTAAGGTGGAGACCTATAAAGCTAGGCTTGTGGTTAAAGATTATAGTCAGTGCGAGGGCATTAACTATCAGAAAATCTTTTCGTCCGTAGCAATGCTGAAATCCATCCACACTCTGCTTGTTGTTGCATCTTACTATGATTATGAAATCTGACAGATGGATGCGAAACTACATTCCTGAATGGATATCTTGAGGAAGATATCTATATGGAGCAGCCTATGAGTTTCACATCTGATGATGGTGATCACAGAGTCTGCAAGCTGTAAAGATCTATATATGGATTAAAGCAAGCTTCTCAGAGTTAGAACCATCATTTTGATGAGACAATCAAATCATTTGATTTCATCAAAAATGAAGAAGAACCATATGTATAAAAAAAGATCAGTGGGAGTGTGATAATATTTTTTGTATTGTTTGTGGATGATATTCTTCTTATTGAGAATAATATTCCTATGCTGACCACGATCAAAAGATGGTTGTCCAAAAAATTTTTCATGAAAGATCTAAAGGAAGCATCTTATATTCTCGAAATAAAGGTCTATAGGGATAGACCTAAACAGATGCTAGGCCTGTCACAAAAGTTATACATAGAGAAGGTGCTGAAGAGGTTCAACATGAAAAACTCTAAAAGAGACTTTTACCTCTTAGGCATGGTATTAATCTTTCCAAGACGATGTGTCCGACCACATCTGGAGAGGTGCAGTGCATGAGTAAGATTTCTTATGCCTCAACCAAAGGAGCTTCATGTATGCCATTCTATGTACTCGATCTGATATTGCCCTTGCTGTGAGTGTTACAAGTAGATATCAGTTGAATCCAAACAAAGAGCACTGGATAGCTATGAAGAACATTCTTAAGTACTTAAGAAGAACTAAGAATTTATTCTTGATCTTTGGAGGAGATCCTGAGTTATGAGTTAAGGGATACACTGACTTCAGACTTCATGTCTGATTCTGATGATAAAAAATCTACATCAGGATATGTGTTCATTTGTAATAGTGGTGCAGTTAGCTGGAAGAGTTTCAAGCAATCCATCATAGTGGATTCGACCACGGAGACTGAGTATGTCGCTGCTTCGGATGCTGCAAAGGAAGGCTTCTGGTTCAAGAAGTTTATCGCAGAACTTGGGGTTATGACATCGGATGCCATACCACTCTACTGCGATAATAATAGAGCTATAGCACTTGCTAAGGAGTCAAGATCTCATCAGAAATCAAAATACATCGAGTGATGATATCACATCATACGTGACTATCTCAAAAAAAATATGTCGAGGTGCGAAGAGTAGACTCCACGTATAACGTGACAGATCCGCTGACTAAATAGTTGAGCCAACCAAAAATAGAAGTCCACCTTGAGAAGATGGGACTTAGATTTATGGTCAATTGGTTTTAGTCCAAATGGAGATTGTTAGATGTATGTCATAGAAGCCAATATGACTGACACATTGTAATAATTCTAGAACACAATTTTATACTTAATACATTGATTTGATCAATAAAAAGTAAATTTATTTTTCATTCAAGTGTGATATGTTCTTGAATCGTCTATAGAAATAATTTTCGATACATATTCTCAAGGTGTTGAGAATTAGAGACATGTATTTAATTTTTAAATGCTTCCAGTCATAGGATCATCATGAGGATGGTGATCGATCCGGATAGACTAGCACATAGATTGCTTTCTTTGGGATAGATGGATCTCTAGTTTACAGTGTAGAGACACTGGACGACGAGTATGGGTAGTTGTTAGAGAATAACTAGTACTGAGCGTAATCATATGTTGCTCCTTGGATTGATTTTGATGATTACAAAGTATTTGAAGGGGTACTAATGATTTTGCTTGAAAAAGACTTATTGCTTTTTAGGGCAAAATCATAATTTTATCAAATCCTGATTTGAAAGCATCAAGTGATAGAACAAAAGATTTGTGATCCATTGGTGAAAATTTTATTATTTTTGAACTTATATTTTGAAAGATATTCATGTTTGAAAAATATGAGTCGACCCCATGAGTCGACTCATGGCACAATGAGCTGATTGGCACGCAGATTTTTTGGGTGGCACAGTCTGTGAGTCGATCCCATGGGGTCGACCCCTAGGCATGAGTCACCCTATGAGTCGACCCCTGCTGTTTTTAGGCCAAAAATTATAGAACCTTTTTTCTGCTGTTTTTCCACAGAGGTGACCCATGAGTCGACCCATGAGCATGAGTCGACCCATGAGTCGATCCCTGTGACGGGAATATTCCGCAACGGCTAGTTTTTAACTTATTTTAAGTACTTTTAATGCTCATTTAATGTGGTCTAACGGTTCTATTTCAGCCCAGATTGTTCTCCACCATTCCTTAAAGCTATAAAAGGGACAAAAAGGTGGGAATCATCAACAAGAATCAAGAAGAGAGATTTTTGAAAAGAGGATTTCAAGCAAACTTTTCAGCCTAAGCAAGAGCTCACTCAAATATTCAAGAAGTCTTTAATTCAAGCTCACCAACTCCTCAAGTGCACATTCAAGTCTCCAACCACCTTGAGAAAATCGAAAAGAGCTTTCTTCTCTTTGAGTAAAGTGTATTTAAAGCCTCATTCGCTCATTAAAGGAGTTTTCTTTTGTATTTACTGAGCTATTGATTGTTATACTCTGTTTAAGCTATTGTTTTTATTTTGGAAGGGTTCAAAATAAGGGAAGGTTGATCCAACCTTGAATCGGAGTGTATTGGGTTGGCTTGTACTGAAAAATAAGTGGTCTATCTTGGGATAGCTAGAGTCGGAGTTTTCGACGTTTGTATTCAGGTTGAATACAAGTTAGTGGATTGGAATTTCAAGTAGGAGCTTGGAGAGTGGATGTAGATGCAAGGTTGGCACCGAACCACTATAAATCTTTTTGTTTGTGTTGTGCCTAATTGCTCTTCTTTAGAATTTTCTTATTCTCTTGCATTCTTGCATTCAACCATTAGCCTTGAATCAACTATACTCTCCTCATTTATTTAGCTATTGTTAAACATTTGTTGTAAGTCATAAGTTAAGTTTAAAATTTTAGAAACCCAATTCACCCCCCTCTTGGGTTGCATAGCTGGGCAACAAGTGGTATCAGAGTCTGGTGCTCTAGCTCTACTTTGATCTAACCAATCAAAGAGCCAAAGATCTATGGCAACTCAAGTCGGCACTTCTCTAGCCGAGGGGCAGTCCACTAACCGACCTCCACTTTTCAATGGATCCAATTACACCTATTGGAAAGCTCGGATGAAAATCTTCATTCAAGCACTCGACTATGATATGTGGAGTATCATAGTGAACGGCCTTCACACATCCACTAAAATTATTGATGGTGTGGAATCAGCCAAACTCGAAAAAGAGTGGGATGAGGTTGATAAGAAAATGCCCAATTAAATGCTAAAGCTATGAATGTTCTATATTGTGCTCTTGATGCTAACGAATTTAATCGTATTTCAACTTGCTTGTCTGCTAAAAAAATATGGGATAGATTAGAAGTAACCCATGAAGGAACCAATCAAGTAAAGGAGTCCAAAATTAACATGCTCGTGCATAAATATGAATTGTTTAAAATGGAGCATGATGAGTCCATAACTGAAATATTTACTCTCTTTACTGATATTATAAATGGTTTAAAGAGTCTTGGTAAGTCCTATTCTAACAGTGAGCTTGTAAAAAGATTCTCAGATCCTTACCAAGAACTTGGGAAGCCAAAGTGACCGCCATCCAAGAAGCCAAGATTTGAACATTCTACCCTTGGAAGAGCTTCTTGGATCATTAATGACACATGAGCTGAGCATGAAACAACACCAAGAGGAAGAAGTCAAAAGGAAAAGAACAATCACCCTTAAATCCACAGCTCCACCAGATGAAGAAACTGATGACACCAAAATGAAGAGCAGGATGAAGAGATGGCACTCATTACCCGAAGGTTCAAGAAGTTTTTGAGAAAAAGAAACAAGGAATGAGGAAGAGGCCATTCACAAAAGGGGAACAGAGCAAAGAAAAGGATAAAGACCAACCCCTTATCTATATGAATGCAAGAAACTGGGACACTTCAAGTCTGAATGCCCACAACTGAAGAAGGCCATGATGGCCACTTGGAGTGGGAGTGATGACTCAAGCTTCGAAGAGGAAGACTCAACTGAACAAGCCAACTTGTGCTTTATGGCACATGAAAATGAGGTAAATTTCGAAACTCCTAGTGACTTTACATTTGAAGAACTGCATGAAGCCTTTTATGATTTAATTGATGAACTAAAGAAACTAGGGATAAAGAACAAAGATCTAAAATCAAAAAATCAATCTTTACTGAAACAAAATGAAGGCATTTCAATTGAAAAATCCACTCTGCTTCAAGAAAATCAAAATTTAAAGAATGAAATTACCAAGCTAAAACTAATAGTTAAAAAATTCACCTTGAGCTCTAATAAACTTAATATGATTCTTGAAAATCAAAAGGCCGTGTATGATAAGGCTGGTCTTGGCTATAACCCCTTGAAGAAATAAAAGTATCTAAAAAATATCTATGTAAACTCTTCAAGTAACAAGTTATCTAATATTACTTA
Organism: Elaeis guineensis; assembly: GCF_000442705.2. Taxonomy (NCBI): domain Eukaryota; kingdom Viridiplantae; phylum Streptophyta; class Magnoliopsida; order Arecales; family Arecaceae; genus Elaeis; species Elaeis guineensis. The sequence goes on along the minus strand of NC_026002.2, from coordinate 77,386,050 downwards.
CTTCAAATGTGGTAGAGTAGGACATAAATCATACACTTACTTCTCTAACAAATCTGTAAACTCAAATGTAAAGAAAATATGGGTTCCAAAAGGAACCATTATGACTAACCAAAAAGGACCCAAGAAAGTTTGGGTACCTAAAATAAAAATTTGACTTTTGCCTGCAGGTGTGTCTAGCATCCCAAGGAGGAAACAAGAAATGGTATCTTGATAGCGGATGCTCGAAATACATGACTGGTGATGAATCTCAATTCATCATACTTGATGCTAAGAATAGAGGGATAGTCACCTTTGGAGACAATGGTAAAGAAAAGATCATCGGTATAGGTAACATTGGTATCACTCCCTCCAAATACATTGAAAATATTTTGTTAGTAGATGGTTTAAAGCATAATTTACTAAGCATTAGTCAATTTTGTGATAAAAGATATAAAATTATTTTTGAATCTTCTGTTTACATTGTAACTAGTCCTATTAATGATGGCATTAAATTTGTTGGACATAGACATGGTAATGTTTATATGGTAGATTTGAATGATCTATCCAAGATAAACATGCAATACCTAGTATCTTTGAATGCTAAGATTAATGAGACTAGTTGGCTTTGGCATCGTAGGCTTGCACATATTAGCATACATTCACTTTCAAAATTAATTAAGAAGGAATTGATTCTTGGTTTGTCAAAATTAAATTTTGAAAAGGATAGGATTTGTGATGCATGCCAATTAGGTAAACAAATAAGAGTTTCATTTAAATCTAAAAATATTATTTCAACCTCTAGACCTTTAGAGCTATTGCATATGGATTTATTTGGACCTACTAGAACTACTAGTCTAGGAGGAAAATGATATGGTTTTGTAATAATTGATGATTTCTCTCATTTTACATGGGTTTTCTTTTTAGCACACAAAGATGAAACTTTTCAAGTTTTCACTAGATTTTACTGAAAAGTCACTAATGAGAAAAATTTTCAATTCAAAATATTCGAAGTGATCATGGAACCGAATTTAAAAATCAAGACTTTAAAAAATTTTGTGATGAAAAAGAAATAGGTCATAATTTCTTTGCACCTAGGACACCTCAACAAAATAGGGTAGTAGAAAGGAAAAATAGAACCCTAGAAGAAATGGCCCGTACCATGCTATATGAAAGCAACCTTCCAAGATACTTTTGGGTGGAAGCTATTAACACAGCATGTTATATTTTAAATCATGCCTTGATTAGACAAATTTTAAAGAAAACCCCCTATGAGCTTTGGAAAGGAAGAAAACCTAATATTGCATATTTTCATATTTTTGGTTGTCGATGTTTTGTATTAAATAATGGTAAAGAAAGACTTGAAAAATTTGATGCAAAATCAGATGAAATAATTTTTCTTGGTTACTCCTCCACTAGTAAAGCTTTTAGAATTTTTAACAAAAGAACCTTAGTAGTAGAAGAGTCAATACATGTTGTCTTTGATGAATCTAACGATCTTCCTTCAAGGAAGAATGAAGGTGTTGATGATGCAGATCCTCTTATAGAAGGAATGAAGGAGATCACTCTGAAAGATTCAACAATTCAAGATGATGAGGAACATGAAGACAAACAGGATGAGAGAGGTGAAGAACATCAAGAACAACCTCAAGGTACAAATGACCTACCCAAAGAATGGAGGTATGTTCACAATCACCCTAAGGAGCTAATTATTGGTGATCTTATGCATGGGGTAAGAACTCGTTCTTCACTTAAAGATGTATTCAATCATTATGCTTTTGTCTCTCATCTTGAACCTAAAACCATTGAAGAAGCTGAAAATGATTATAATTGAATTAATGTAATGCAAGAGGAACTTAATCAATTTGAAAGAAATAATGTATGGACTTTAGTATCAAGACCTAAAAATTATTCAATAATTGGCATAAAATAGGTTTTTAGGAATAAATTAGATGAACATAAAAATGTAATAAGAAACAAAGCAAGATTGGTTGCTAAAGGTTATAATCAAGAATAAGAAATTGATTTTGATAAGACTTTTGCACCTATTGCTAGATTAGAGGCAATTAGACTTCTACTTGCATATGCTTGCTTTATAAAATTTAAATTATTTCAAATGGATGTCAAAAGTGCATTTTTGAATGGATATATTGCTGAAGAAGTCTATGTAGAACAATCCCCAGATTTTGAAAATCATGCTTTTCCTAATCATGTTTTTAAATTAAATAAAGCTCTATATAGTTTGAAACAAGCACCCAGGGCTTGGTATAATAGGCTAAGTAAATTTTTACTTAATAATGGTTTCTCAAGAGGTAATGTAGACACAACCCTTTTCATTAAAAGAAATCAAGATAATATATTAGTTATACAAATATATGTAGATGACATTATCTTTGGGTCTACTAACGAATCTCTTTGTCAAGATTTTGCAAAGCTCATGCAGGAGGAGTTCGAGATGAACATGATGGGAGAACTTACATTCTTCCTCAGACTCCAAATCAAACAAACAAAGAAAGGAATCTCCATCATCCAAAGCAAGGACACAAGGAAATTACTCAAAAGATTTGGAATGAAGAACTCCAAAGCAATTGGCACACCCATGAGCCCTTCATGTAAGCTTGACAAGAATGAAGAAGGTAAAAGTGTAGACTTAAAATATTATAGAGGTATGATTGGCTCTCTACTATATTTAACTACAAGTAGACCTGATATCATGTTTAGTGTCTGTCTTTGTGCTCGATTTCAATCTAATCCTAAAGAATCTCACTTGAATGCTGTTAAAAGAATCCTTAGATATTTGAATGGAACTCAAACTCTAAGTTTATGGTACTCTAAGGACTCATTAATTGATTTAATAGGATATTCAGATACTGATTTTGCTGGATGTAGATTCGACAAAAAAAGTACTAGTGGAACTTGCCAATTTTTTGGAGTTAACCTAATCTCCTGGTTTAGCAAGAAACAAAATTCGGTAGCACTGTCTACGACCGAGGCCGAATACATTGCAGTTGGAAGTTATTGTGCTCAAATCTTATGAATTAAGCAACAACTCGAAGATTTTGGTATCAAACTTAATGAAACACCCATAAGATGTGATAACACTAGTGCCATAAATCTTACTAAAAATTCAATTCAGCATTCTAGGTCTAAACATATTGAAATCAGACATCATTTTATAAGAGAACATGTTCAAAATAAAGATATAATTCTTGACTATGTTTGTATTGAAAAATAATTAGCCGACATCTTTACAAAGTCCCTAAGTGAAGATAGATTCTGTGAAATTAGGAGAGAACTAAGAATCCTTGATCCATCTACTTAAATATCTCTCTGATTCCAAGGAATCAATGTCAAAAACTCTTTGAACTCAATTCTCATCATTTCTCTTGGGCTTAAAAGCTCAAAATTATCATTTTCATAACTGTTCATTGAGCAAATATCCTTCTCCCAGAGTTTTGAATTTTTCAAAATTTGTTCATCAATTTTTCAGAATTTTTGTGAACCATGAGTCGACCCCCTAGGGTCGACCCAATGGCAAACTTGTAGTTTTGGCCAAAATCCTACGGGCTCTTCTTATTTTGTTGAAATTCCACACCTTTGAGCCGACTCATTCCACCATCTTCTTCCTCCCTCCAAAACCTAAGGTCCTCTTCTTCTTCCTCTCCAAATCCAAGGTCTACCCCTAAGATCCTTCTCCCATCACCCCTTACACCTCAAATTGCCCCTTGGGAACCGAGCTCTTCCCATTTTCCTCTCTTGATTGGAGCGGTTGGAGCGTGCCCTAGCTTCCACCCTTCTCTTTCAAATCGGGGTTTCACTCTTCCAAAAATCCCAATTCTTCCCCTAAAATCCCTCTATCTCTTCATACTTTGGACCTCCCAAGACCCTCGCTTGCTCTAGTAGTGGAAATGGCTCCAAAAATGAAGCTCCCACAAAGAAGGAAGTCGGTCTGTGAGTTGGAAGAGGGCATGCACAGGAAGAGACAAGCTTCTCAGACCTCATCTACTTCCATTCCTGTTTCGACATCTACTCCAGGTTCTTCTCGGTCTCCATTAAGCCCCAGTAAAATTTTCTTATCTGTTAGAAAGGTAGAACCCGAGAAAAATATAGACTTCAGATTTTTTGAAAAAGAGAGGTTCTCCATTGGTTCAAAAATCAAAGATCAAGGTTGGAGATTTTACTGTTCACTTAAAGAAGTTACCTATGTGGATTTGGTTAGAAAATTTTATCTGAACTTGTGCTATGGCAATGGAACAGTAACATCCACTGTTAAGGGTATAGATATCTGTTTAGATCCTGTACTATTGGGAGAGATTCTTCATTTGCCCTGTGAGGGATACTCAAACATGGAACTCTCAGTCAAGGAAGAAGGAATTAATGTGATTTTAGGAGGAACCTACTCGGAAAGCCTAAACAAACTAGAAGTCAAGATCCTGTCCATTGAGATGAGGATTCTACATCAACTGGTAACAAAGCTTTTCTTCCCAAGAAGTGGTAGACATGACCTCCTCTCAGGCCGAGACATCTGCATCATGTTCCATGTGATTACCCAAACCCCCCTAAACCTCCCTACATTAATGATAGAAGCCATGAGGAAAACCCTGAATAGATCCAAAGCACATCTGCCTTTCGGTATGGCCCTCACTTTGATATTCAGGAGGTTTGGAGTTAGTTTTGAGGGAGAAGCAGCAGCTAGGCTTTCTCACTCTGAGACCATCAACCAACATACTCTGCACCGCATGGGATTTTCTAGGACTGATGGTGGTTGGACTAAGGGTGTAGAAGAGAGAGTTGAGGACAGAGCTGAGGAAGAAGGTCCTTCATCACCTCTCCATGATCTCAGGGCAGCATCTCCAGACATTCAGTTTGTTTCAGATCCTGAGGCTGGCCCTTCAGAGTCTACTAGGAGGCACACTCCAGTCTAGCAGCCAGACAGCAGAGCACATCCCTCAGAGATCAGATTGGCTGATGACCAGATTGAGATGATCTCTCAGCGTGTGGCCTCCTTACTTTCTCGACAGTGGGGCACTTCAGCTTTTGCACAGGGATCCACATCACTTGATGCATCTGATCAGACTTTGATCCCTCACATCTCCACTGTCTTCCAGATGATCTCAGATCAGTCAGTTCATATTCAGCAGCTTGAGGGTTATATATTTAGACTGACTGGGAGAGTACTTGACTTGCAGGGGCAAGTGTTAGTTCTGGTACATCCACAGCCACAGGAGTGCACCACTGAGGTCTCAGACCTATCTATGGAGGTAGCCAGACTTAGAGGAGTATTGGAGAGTGGATTTGATTTCTTGAGGAGAGAGATCAGAGGCTCTAGTGAGCATGCATCCACCCAGTTCACTGTACTGCTACAGTCTGTATCGAGAGCTCTGAACCTTCTAGACACCATCAGACTCTCTCTTGCAGTTCATTCTATTGCTTCTCAGCCTTCAGGATCATCTCGCCCGCCCACTCGTGCCGGCACCTCCACTCGTGGTAGAGGCAGACGAGGTCGAGGATGAACCCTTGGTCGTGATCCTTCATCTCCCCACCCTATCTTCGATACATCTGACTCTGATCCATCCAGTCATGAGCTCTACTAGATCCTTGTAGTTAGTCTTGTCTTTTGTCTCTTTCTAGGATCTATCTTTTGCGCCATGTAATGATGTTGACTGATTGACTTTTGCATTTTGGTATATGTATTGGAACAACTATATGGTATCAGTCACTTTTTGATTATATATATATCTACTCTTTGACTTTCCATGAATGACCTTCAAATTGAGTTGCTTTCAATTATGTGCATGCTTAAAATACTATGAATTGCAATTTCATATCTATGATATCCAATGGTATATCTTTTATGTTTGTTGTATTCAGGGGGAGTAAACAAAAGTAATATTAATAAAATTTCAAAAGAAAGAAATAGAGAAAATATATTCAAAAAAAAGGGGGAGTAAACACTTTTTGTTGATGATGTCAAAAAGGGGGAGAAATTAAGGAATCAAAAGTAAATTGATAAAAGAATCAAAAGTAAATTGATAAAAGAATCAAAAGCAAATTGAACAAAATGTTAAGCAAATGAGCAGTTTTTTCCAATCCTTAGGCATGCTCTGATACCAAAATTAAATAATCAAATGAGCAAATGAGATATTTTTAAATGAGCAAAGAGTAAATTTTCAAAATTCTTAGGCAAATTCTGCTTTGTTCTGATATCAAAAATTCTACTCTGATACCAAAACTCACATAATCCAATAAGCAAATATTTTCAAATGAGCAAACTTTCAAATGAGCAAATGAGCAAAATTTCAAATTATTAAGCAATAGGCAAATTGTTAGGCAAATAAGCAACACAAGCAAATGGACACATGTATCACGTGCCAAAGAATCAATCTTCTTTTCAAGCAAATGCACTTATAAGTAATTTTCAATTTGGTAGCAAATTTTCCATTTATCTTCAAACTACCTATGATGCATTTCATTCCTTTGAAATTCATGCTCAATATTTTATACATGCTTTTGCTCAAGTATTTTATCATCATCAAAAAGGGAGAGATTGTTGCTCCTTGGATTGATTTTGATGATTACAAAGTATTTGAAGGGGTACTAATGATTTTTGCTTGAAAAAGACTTATTGCTTTTCAGGGGCAAAATCATAATTTTATCAAACCCTGATTTGAAAGTATCAAGTGATAGAACAAAAGATTTGTGATCTATTGGTGAAAATTTTATTATTTTTGGACTTGTATTTTGAAAGATATTCATGTTTGAAAAATATGAGTCGACCCCATGAGTCGACTCATGGCACAATGAGCTGATTGGCACGCAGATTTTTTGGATGGCACAGTCTGTGAGTCGATCCCATGGGATCGATCCCCAGGCATGAGTCGACCCCTGCTATTTTTAGGCCAAAAATTACAGAACCTTATTTTCTGTTATTTTTCCATAGAGGTCGACCCATGAGTCGACCCATGAGCATGAGTCGACCCATGAGTCGATCCCTGTGACGGGAATATTTCGCAACGGCTAGTTTTTAACCCATTTTAAGTACTTTTAATGCTCATTTAATGTGGTCTAACGGCTCTATTTCAGTCTAGATTGTTCTCCACCATTCCTTAAAGCTATAAAAGGGACAAAAAGGTGGGAATCATCAACAAGAATCAAGAAGAGAGATTTTTGAAAAGAGGATTTCAAGTAAACTTTTCAGTCCTAAGCAAGAGCTCACTCAAAGCATTCAAGAAGCCTTTAATTCAAGCTCACCAACTCCTCAAGTGCACATTCAAGTCTCCAACCACCTTGAGAAAATCGAAAAGAGCTTTCTTCTCTTTGAGTAAAGTGTATTTAAAGCCTCATTCGCTCATTAAAGGAGCTTTCTTTTGTATTTATTGAGCTATTGATTGTTATACTCTGTTTAAGCTATTATTTTTATTTTGGAAGGATTTCAAAACAAGGGAAGGTTGATCCGAACCTTGAATCGGAGTGTATTGGGTTGGCTTGTATCCGGGAAATAAGTGGTCTAGCTTAGGATAGCTAGAGTCGGAGTTTTCGATGTTTGTATTCAGGTTGAATACAAGTTAGTGGATTGAAATTCCCAAGTAGAAGCTTAGGGAGTGGATGTAGGTGCAAGGTTGGCACCGAACCACTATAAATTCTTTTATTTGTGTTGTGCCTAATTGCTCTTCTTTAGAATTTTCTTATTCTCTTACATTCTTGCATTCAACCATTAGCCTTGAATCAACTATACTCTCCTCATTTATTTAGCTATTGTTAAACATTTACTGTAAGTCATAAGTTAAGTTTAAAATTTTAGAAACCCAATTCACCCCCTCTCTTGGGTTGCATAGCTGGGCAACATCATACAAGAGATCACTTGAATTTCTACTCGATCGTCAGTGATCATCTCGATACTGTAATTATGTGACTGATCCTTTGACCTGAGATAGCACTGTTGTTCACAGTGAGGCTGCTGAAATTTGATTAACACATAAATATGGGTCTTAATGAGCCCTTGTAGTAGATATTGAAGACAGTTGATCCACTGTAAGAGTAGAATGTGCATCAAGATGGGATCTATCAATCTTGATAGAAAGGAGCAGTCCTATGAGATTTGAGAAGCTAAGTCTGAGAATCTGTGACCACAGTAGTGTAATTGATGAAAAAGAGTTTCCATAGAAGTCACAACTGGACTTGAGCTAATCGAATCTATCATATGACTGATGTTGAGATTTGACGTTTATCCATGACCTGCCATCAAGTTGGGACTCATAATAGAGAGACTGAATTATACGTTAACTATATCTAGAGATTTATTTCAGTTCTACTGGATTACCACTATATACTACTAGGTATCACTGATGAATTGTAAGAGCTCACTAGGATTGTTCTGGATCGACAATCCTTGATGAGTTAGAGTGAAATTGTTTCAATCCATTAAAAAAAGTTTCAATGATATTTTGATAGAAATCATTGTATATCTTAGTACTAGATAGAAATGAATCTATGGAGTCACATAATAAAGAAATTAGGTCTGAAATTAGCAATTGAGCTTATGAAGTATCAATTGGGTTTAAAGAAATCTGATTGGATTCAAGGTAACTGTACTAGCATATGATTAGATCCAATTTTTCTTTTCGTTTGAATTTTTTATTTGATAAGATAATTTAAACTTAATTTCTTGCTAATAACCTACATGAATTAGATTCATGAGACTTCAATTATTGGGTGTCTCAAATTTTAGATCATATGAATTAAGGGTGAAAGTCCCTAATTAATTTTCTTGATAGTTTATCTTGGGTGCCACCTTGATTTGATCAAGTTGGGCATGTCATATGATTAAAGGGCCTCTTAATCTTATATGGGGCATCCCTTGGGTGTATTTTGGGGTGTGAAATAATAGGTGCAAGGGGTCCAATTTTTGGTGCCTAAAGGGTCTCCTAAAGTAAGTTGGATAACTTAAGTTATTAGGAAATCCAATGCAAGTAAGACTTGTATTATGAGACTGAATAGGATTTAATCCTCATTCCTATTTTAAGGGACCTCTTGTAAGATCCCTAGAGCATACAACCAGCAGCCCCATGCCACCTTTGGAGATCCCCACACCCTCTCTTCCTCTTCCTTTTTCTTCTCTCCTTGGCGTCCTACACGGCCCACATCCTTGGGCATCCCAATTCTTCTCCATGCCAAGGGTGTTGGACGTCCCAATTGGTGCTGGTTCCTAGTGTCTAGCAGTAGCACAAAGCAAAGAGAAAGATTAGAGAAGAGGAGAAGAAGAAGATCAAGAAAAGAGATCAAGTATTGATCGCGATCCAAACTTCGTTCAGATTCAGCAAGCTGAATTTTCTTAGAGAAAAAAATTTAATTTGTAAAGAGCTGTTCCAGACTAATTTTAAGTGGATACCTGTAGATGTCGAATATTTGTATGGTTAGAAGAAAATCTCTTCTCTTCAAGATCCAGATTCGAAGAAAAGAATTACAAAATAGGTATGTTAATTGATCGCAATCTGAATTTCAGCATATGTCAATTTCAACACATAAACTGGATCCTTATGGTTTTATATTTTTATGCATGTATAATTTAGATTAAAAGTATTTTAATCTTGTATTCCACTGTAGTATTTAGAAAATAAAATTTTAAAACACACATGCATGCCCCAAACTTCAAATTCCAACATCTTGTCCATTCGATGGGTTCTCTTATGACGTGTAAAGATGTCGATTATGATATTTTATATGAAGATGAACAGCGAACAAAAAATTATATGTGATATATTTTTAGGTTTAAATCTGTTTATGCATATATTAAGATATATGTTTATGATCAAAATGATATATCTGATATATAATTTTTGACACATAATCTCAAACTTAATTTCTGCAAAATCTTAGATTCAAAATCTTAGGTTCTGTTTGCATGAAATCATGAAACTTGACTGGCATGCCTGTAGAGTTGACTCGATTCCTGTTTGGGTCGACTCGAGTGCTTGGTGAGTTAACTTATTTTTGTTGGAGTTAACTCGAGACCCTAATAGGTTGACTTATTTACTGATGAGCCAACTTAATATTACAGGCTAGGTCTATAGTTTTTTATTTGTCTCAGTGTTGAGTTGTCTCACTATGACGAGTCGACTTGAGTACCAGGACGAGTTGACTCGATTTTGCAGACAGTAAAATTGCATGAGATACAATACAAATTATTTAGATCAAAAATTATTTCAACATCTAAACAAAAATTTATATAAATAATGTACTTAATTAAAAATTAAGATTTAAAATTATAAGATCTAAAATTATGAATTTAAGATCTAAATTTTAACGTATAAACTATGAGCTTAGGGTATGAGTTGAACAAATTAGGTCTAGAGATTAAACTACAAGTAGGGCATTAATTAGATGAGGCTAGAACCCTTTTCGATTTTTAGCAGTTGATCAAACCTAATCAAAAGTTGGTTAGGATTAGGTCAAAAGAGCTCAAAAATTGAGTTTAGTTGTAGTTGGTCAAATTGATTCACATATGATGTGAATTGATTAAATCAAGATCAAATTTGGCTTAATGGTTCAAGCCTGGGTCTACAAATTAATTTGATCGATTCTAATCAACTAATTTGGTGTCTAAGACAAGTATTGGATGGTGGTTCTTTAATTGGTTTCATTGTCTGATCTAACCAATTTATTGATGTCTAAAGAAAGCAACAGAGGGACCCCACCTCATCTTCACTTATCTGACTATTTTAGGAGATTATGTTTTGTATTACATTACTTGTTGACTCGAGTTTACCCATGTCAACTAGGTTGGTCAGACATGAGATGATATGCTGATCTAAACCATATTAGTCATCTATATCAGTTGTATATGACTATTAGAAGAGACCTGAACCTAAATCTCCTCACTAAATATTAAGTCTATCGATCTTCTATCATCCATAAATATTAAAAGAGACCTGAACCTACTAGTTCATAACTCATAAGGAATCTTTTGAACTACCTTAGTAAGGATCTTATATAAAATATATGCATAGTCATCTTTACAATCTCACCCCACAAATAATTAGGTAGAGTATAATAACTTATCATAGTCCAACCTATTTCTTTAAATGTTCAATTTTTTATTTCAGCTATACCATTTTGATCTGATATGCTTTGATATTATGTACTAGAATACAATGCTAGTTTTTCTAGAAATTTCACTAATGGTCCTGACCTTTATTCCATTTCTATATATCTACTATAGTACTTGCCACCTTATTCAAATTAGACTACTTTAATCACTTTCTTTTTATTGTATCTCTATTTTTATTTTAAATTTCTTAAAGACATCAAAATATCAGCCCTATCATACAAAAAGTATAGATACATATTGTGAATAGACATCAATGAGTATGACAAAATACTGGTTAAATATGGAAAAAGATTTGCATGCAATCATGTGAATGATTTTCAAATTTCCTTGACTTATCCTAGCACCCTTTCTTAAATGTGTATGATTGCTTTGTCTTTATATAGACAATACATTCACAAAATTAGTGAAGTTTGATGATCCTAAGATCCTATCATTCACTATTCTTTTAACTTTCTTTTGGAGGTATGCCCCAACTTTCAATGCCAATGTCATAATATAGAAGAGTTTTCAAAAGAATATGAAAACAACTCTAGAATCTAAGATGATTCTATAATATCTAATGGTCTTAATAAGTAAACATACTTAATTTTCAATAAGAATGCGTCGTTCACTTTCAGTCAAATTAATGCCTTGTTAATAGGAAGTCCTAAATGTTGTTGATAATGTGCATAAATACACTAGAGTCAATGCACTAAATAAAATTAGAAATCTTTACAAAATTAATTCAAAATATATATAAGAGTAAAGGGTATTATTCTTTTGCAGTCACTTTTCATACTTAATGCAATTTTACTTAGGTGTCCCATCCTTTTGCAGAAGAAGTATTTGACAACCTTATTAATAGCTTACGCCACAACTAATGCTTTCTCCTCTTTTACCTTGGGTATACCATTATCTTTATTTGCTTTTGCACCAACTTGATATGAATCGAAGTTCACACTTCTATCTTTTCCTTTATCAATCTCTTCCACACAAATGGTCAGTAATTGATCATTAACCATCCAATGCTCATTGTTTGAATTATAGGAGACTTTAAGGAGATCATACTCTGATAGAAGAGAAATAAGAATAAAGTAGATCAGAAAGTATCTGATATAGAAACTTTAATATCAAATAATTGTGCTGTAATTTTTCTCATCTCCATAATATACTCACAGATACTGATCTTTATCTTGTCATATCTTATTAATTTCTACTCCATAATATTTAAGAAAATACGTACTTTATAACATGAAGGGATGGATCTCCTAGTACTATGTTAGATTTCTCATGGAGCAAGTTGAGGCAATTGGAACACTCACATGTCTTAAAGGCTCTTTCATTCTGGTGTACTTTCATCCATAAGTGGTGAAAAATCATCCACTCGAAACACCAAATCAAGGTCAGCACACCCTAATGTAAGTATTAATCTCTCTTTCTATTCCAAGAAATTCAATCCATTAAGAGAAAATTTTTTTTTATGCTACTATTAATAATTATGAAAATTAATACTGCAAAGAATACATGCTCATATTATCATCAAATAATAAGACTTATTAAACTTTATCCAAAGTAAATAAATTTCTTGATATTTGATTTTGGCGGGTAGCCAGGTGCATCATTATATTTTTTCTTTGGGCGAGTGCCATAATATACTAACGGCTATATCTACTTAGTCATATATCATATCACCAGTGAACCTAATAAAACATGCATATTGGGTACAAGCAAATACTATACCTTTAGGTATAAAAATATCACTCAATCTAACATACAATCCTATCATTTTACCTATCTAAACATCGAACATGTAAATGCTTTTTTGGAAGCTGATCAATATTTTAGTAGCTTAGAAATAATTATGACATAATTAAAATTTTATTGAATTAATTATATTTATCTAAAATTATACATTATAGAAAATTTTTTATTTTAAAAAGTTCATGATCACTTCCTTATATCATCAAGAACATGATAATAGGCCTACAAAGCTTTATTCACATATAAATAATTTAAACAGTACTTAAAAATATGTAAAGTATAAGTTTATAGGCTTTTATGCAATACAACCGGATGACAAGGACTATATCATGATTATTAGAGGATGTTTATGTAATAAATTTTATGACAGGGTCTAAATAATAATCTAGAGATTTTTGCATAATAAACTCTATATAGAAATTAAAATGTAATTTTAGAAGGACCCTTATGTAATATATTCTTATCAGGGGTTTTCATGCAAAAGTGCCCTCAATTAGCAAATGGGTCCAAGCGGGTTTCGGTTTTCGGGTTGAAACGCAAAACCCGAGCCCGCTGATCGCACACGGTGGAGGCGCCGGAAAGTGGATCCTGCCTCCCCGGCCATGTGCTGGCTGACGGTCGCCGGAGAGACCTAATCGGCGGACCGACGGTTCTCCCCTCCAAACCGCTGTCTCCAAATCTTTCGAGATCGGACGGAAGTGGAGATGCCGCGGCCGGCGCTCCACCCACCAAAAAACGGGCCAGCGATCGCCAGAAAACCACAATCGGCGGACCGCCGCCCCTTCCCCAGGATCCACCGCAACGGTCGCCGGAGGAGGACCGAAAATCCATCCCCGGGATCCATGCCCTTCTCTTTTCCCTCTTTCTTTTCCTTTTTTTTTTTTTATTTATTTTATTGCAACGGTGGGCTGGTTGCCGGAGTTGGGGGACCGACGTGGCAGCTGTGCATGGGTGGCGCCGGCTGGCCGGAGATCCGGCCATCCTCATCAAAAGATCGGTGAGTACATGGAAGCCCGGCCACCCACCGTGTGAGGAGCAGGGCACACGATCGGCTCTGTTCCTCCCTTTTTTTTTATTTATTGCTTCAACGGAGGAGATTTCCCCGACGCCCCGTCGGCTGTCCCCACAGCACCCTGAGTTCAATCGAAATCCGGTCACCGTAATGGGAGGTGGAGGGCCCGCCCTTCTTCCTCTTTCTTTAATTTTTTTTTATTTATTCAAATAATATTTCGGCCCTTTTAAAAAATAAATAAATAAATATATCGTAGATCTCTAAAAAAAATCGTAAATTCTTTATGAAATTCGGAAATGGATCCGGATCTTGATGGCTGTTGGAAGAAATACAGATCTAGGCTCTGATACCATAATATAAGAACTTTATGGACAATAGAACTTATATAAAAACAAAACCATTGATACCATTGAAGATCTTTTCCATCAACCTGTCTAATCAACTTGTAATAATAGAATTATGTAATCATCTACGACTTGCAACTAGAAGAGAATCTGCTCTCGTTGTCGTCAAAGAGTACCTTGATTTTCTAATTCCAACTCTAAGAAAATCCGATCGGGAGGTCCTCACAAACTCTCGAGTGAGTTAGAGACCAAATCTTTTGTAACGTGCCTTGTTCATTAGAAACAGTATCCGAATCAGTTTCAAAGATCGAAAGATGGATGTTAACCATGATGGTTATATAGAAATTAACTTTATCACGATAATCATCAAGTATATCTTCAATTTATAGAAGGTTTATCTTTAGTTAGAGTCCAAATAAATAAAATCAATCAAAATAAATTTTGATGCGTGTCAGTATGAGCCACATTCAAATGAGACTTAATTGGATAAATTTCAACGAGTTCATCTAGTAATTTTCACTATTTTTTACCTTGGAAAAGAAAGTTTTGTATTATTGTTTTTTTTTTTTTGTGACTTGGTAGGGCCCGCAATTATTGTTGTCTGGGTGGAAAATTATGCTCAAAATGTAAAACGTTGGTCTCTTATTTTTGTTATTTTTCAACCATATACTTCATTTAGTCGCTTTCTTGAAAAGATCCTCTGGAGAAAGCACGGCAACATGAGATGTTCAAAAGCTACACTTGTCCACCCAAAACAAAAAAAAAAAAAAAAGAAAAAAAAGGACTTCATGTAGTCTCTTTCACAGAAATTTTCTCCTGCAAAATATGCCTCACCATTAGTCTAACAGATATTTGCAGTCTACTAGATATTTGTAGTTGTATTAATAATTAGCCTTATATTATTTGTGATATAAATTAAAGGGGAAAGTAGTGTTTGATCATGGAATAAAATTTAGAGTGGTAAAAGAATATCCAAATAAGTGAGGAAGAATACACAGTTCAACAATAGTCATAGATACTATGTACTGCAAGATAAGACGAAAGTCATAGGAAGTTCCGGCTACCACAAGTTTCATCTAATTCTGCTCCATATTATCTGCTGCTACTTATGTCTGCTTGTTGGTTTCCAGGAAATATGGGAATGGAAGACAACATCAAAATTCTTCAAATTGTTTCATCAGTAGTGGTGGAGTATTTTCAATCCGCCTCAATGGTTGTACAGAGTATACAGAAGCCTGGGATAAGTATATTGGTGAATGGGAAGAATGCAAAATAAATATGAAAAAAAGAGCTGTGAAAAATAGAATATATGTGGTAAAAAGGAGTGTCATGAATCTAGAAAACAAAAAAAATGAAGAAACAAGAACAAAATGAAAAAAAGAAAGAAAAGGATTGAGGAAGGAAAAGTTGCGGGTGAGAAAAGGATGAAAAAAAAGAAAGAATCCTGCAGAACCAAGGAGAATTTTTTACTGACCTTTTATTTCTTTGTTGCAGGGTATATATTATATGGGAAGTGTTAGGATTTGACGTCTCAAGATTCAGCCCACATTGAGCCCACAGCGATGTTCGCGGCGAAAAACGGAGTCCAACAAGACCAAGATCACCTGAATCGGAGCTCGGATGGAGAAGATACGAGCTTTCGAAGATGGCACGAAAACCGAGGCGGCGGAGGACCGCCGGCGACCGGCGGCGGACGGCAGCGGCGCGGCCGCAGGCGGCGGCGCGCGGGATGCGCGACCCAGGCCCGCGCGCGGGGGGGCCTGCGGCCCAGGTGGGCGCGCGGCCCAGGCGGGCGCGCGGCCCAGCAGGGCGCGCGGCCCAGGCGCACGCGGGCGCGCGGCCCAGGCGCACGCGGGCGCGCGGCCCAGGCCAGCGGGCCTGCTGGCCCTTGCCCCGGTCCACCGTGGACCGGGTGGTCCACGGCGCGGTCTGCGGACCGCGTGGGCGTTTCCCACACGTTTCTCGCGGTCCACGGCCCTATTTCGTGGACCGGAGCGCGATCTAAGGGTCGAGGACGCTCCCGGTCTTGATCCAACGGTCCGGAGGGGTTTTTGGCTTTGTTTAGGACTCCTAATCCATGTCTAATCAAGGTTTAAGCTATGTTTAAGCCTTTAAAAGGCCTGAGACACAGCAGAGAAGAGGAGGTTTTCGGTTTTCTCGCCGTACGAAGGCCGTACGGCCCGAGAAGAGAGAGAGAAGCGGACGTGCTGTGAGAGAAGGAGCAGGAGGCTCCTGGACAGCGGTCGCCAGGCTCTTCAGGGGTTCAGGGGGGTCTCCAAGAGAGAGAGAGCTTTTGTGAGGGGAACTTCATGTGAGAGAGAATTGGGTGTACAAGGGTTGAGGGTGAGGTCTCCTCTTGTAAAATTTTTTTTTCATAGTGAAGTTTGCATGCCCCGTGGAGGCGAGCCCTTTTGTGGCTGATCCACGTATTTTGATTGTTTTTTCTTTTGTTTTGTTTCTTCTTTCTTTCTGCTGCATCGCGTGGTACTGAAAGGATCTTGGGAGGTGGTGTCCTGGCCAGACATCCACCCAACAAGTGGTATCAGAGCAAGGCGGTACAAGGACGCAGATTACAGTGGTGGTGAGCAAGACTGAAGATGGAGAAAACAGGAACAATCAGGATGGAGATCAACAAGTTTGATGGTAAGAGCAATTTCTCCTTGTGGCAGGCAAGGGTGAAGGACGTGCTCATCCAACAGGGGTTGATCGATGCTCTCTTGTGCGATGAGAAACCGACCACCATGGAGGTGCGGGATTGGAAACGGCTACAGATGCAGGCGGTGAGTACCATCCGTATGTACCTGGCGGATGAGGTGGTGATCCATGTGCTAAGCGAGACTTCTCCGACGGTGCTGTGGTCGAAGCTCGAGGAGTTGTACATGGCGAAGTCTCTCACCAACACTCTTTTCCTCTGGAGGCAGTTTTACCAACTGCGGATGACTGAGGGACAGAGCGTGCAGGAGCATCTGAGCCACTTCCAGAAGATCCTCACCGACCTTCTCAGCGTTGGCGAGAACGTTGAGGAGAAGACCAGGGCGCTGGTTTTGCTGGCGTCGCTTCCTTCTTCGTACGAGTCCTTGGTGACTGCTCTTCTAGTGGGGAAGAGCACTATCAAGATGGACGAGGTCACCGCGGCGATACTCCAGAACGAGGTTCTCAGGAGGGAGAACCCAGCTTCGAGCTCAGGTGGCGATAGCTCAGCTTTGGTGGCTTCTGGAGGTGCAGGAGGCGGTAGACGGAGCGACAGGAGATCGCAACGAGGGCGGTCTAAGTCCAGGAGGGACTTGAGCAAAACCAGGTGTTACCGGTGTGAGGAGTTGGGGCATCTAGCCAGAGATTGCCCCCAACTGAAAAATCGGACGGTGGCTGCTGTAGCGACGGCCGACAGTGATTTAGATGGAGATGTCCTGGAGATATCTGACGAGGTATCTACTTCTTCCCAGCAGTGGATATTAGATTCTGCATGCCCCTATCATGTGTGTTGCAGAGAGAAGCAGTTTGACTCCCTGGAGAACAGTGAGAGCACTGTATATCTGCCGAATGGATCGAGCTGTGCGATCAGAGGCATTGGGACGGTCAGTTGGAGGACACATGACGGTGCAGTGAGGAGATTGGGGGAGGTCCGATACATACCCGATTTCAGGCGGAATCTTATCTCACTTAGCAGACTGGATTCGAGAGGCTACAGGACGGTAGCTGGTGGAGGAATCCTGAGGGTGCTACGCGGCGATAGGATTGTGCTGGAGGGGAAGAAGGGGAGCAGAGGACATTATTACCTGGCAGGGAGCCCAGTGCGAGGTGGAGCATCGGGAGCCAGGTGGAGCCCAGAGCGAGGTGGAGCTCCAGGAGGCGGATCGGGCACGAGACAGGAGACTCGGGAGGACGAGAGGCGACGTCGCAAGGTAAGATTCCTATTGCCGCAGGATGATGCCCCGAGCAGGTCTCAGGTCAGGAGGAGCACAGCATACGACGGAGATGGGATCGAGCAGCCTGGCTCGACTCCCATGTTTGCCCATCCATGATCAGCAGGCGATTGCCCCAGGGCATGGGGGCGAGGAGATCCAGAAGCTCTCGGAGTTTGGAGGAGGCCGAATATCGAGTCGAGGTGGAGATTGTTAGGATTTGACGCCTCAAGATTCAGCCCACATTGAGCCCACAGCGATGTTCGCGGCGAAAAACGGAGTCCAACAAGACCAAGATCACCTGAATTGGAGCTCGGATGGAGAAGATACGAGCTTTCGAAGATGGCACGAAAACTGAGGCGACGGAGGACCGCCGGCGACCTGCGGCGGACGGCAGCGGCGCGGCCGCAGGCGGCGGCGCGCGGGACGCGCGACCCAGGCCCGCGCTCGGGGGGGGCCTGCGGCCCAGGTGGGCGCGCGGCCCAGGCGCACGCGGGCGCGCGGCCCAGGCGCGCGCAGGCGCGGCCTAGGCCCGCGCGTGCGGGCCGGCCCAGGCCAACGGGCCTGCTGGCCCTTGCCCCGGTCCACCGTGGACCGGGTGGTCCACGGCGCGGTCTGCAGACCGCATGGGCGTTTCCCACGCATTTCTCGCGGTCCACGGCCCTATTTCGTGGACCGGAGCGCGATCTAAGGGTCGAGGACGCTCCCGGTCTTGATCCAACGGTCCGGAGGGGTTTTTGGTTTTGTTTAGGACTCCTAATCCATGTCTAATCAAGGTTTAAGCTATGTTTAAGCCTTTAAAAAGCCTGAGACACAGCAGAGAAGAGGAGGTTTTCGGTTTTCTCGCCGTACGAAGGCCGTACGGCCCGAGAAGAGAGAGAGAAGCGGACGTGCTGTGAGAGAAGGAGCAGGAGGCTCCTGGACAGCGGTCGCCAGGCTCTTCAGGGATTCAGGGGGGTCTGTAAGAGAGAGAGAGCTTTTGTGAGGGGAACTTCATGTGAGAGAGAATTGGGTGTACAAGGGTTGAGGGTGAGGTCTCCTCTTGTAAAATTTTCTTTTCATAGTGAAGTTTGCATGCCCCGTGGAGGCGAGCCCTTTTGTGGCTGATCCACGTATTTTGATTATTTTTTCTTTTGTTTTGTTTCTTCTTTCTTTCTGCTGCATCGCGTGGTACTGAAAGGATCTTGGGAGGTGGTGTCCTGGCCAGACATCCACCCAACAGGAAGTATTTTCATTGCTCGGGTTTCAATCAATACTTGTTATATAATAATTTTTGTGTACAACTAGTCTGTGGGTGCTATGAGGTGATTTCATATAAGCATCTACATCTTCACTGTTGCAGTCAATGCAAGGATTTTTCAATACATTGCTATCAGGTTCCTATATCTTTGATTACAACTTTCCAGATATCTCTGTGGGCAAGACTATCAGAATTGGATTGTTAATTGGGGAAGGATTATGGGGGCATGGCCCTTGAACAGCGTTGGTTCTGATTTCATAATTCTTTATTCATCAATTACTGCTGTGGGTGCTGCTCCGGGAGCTCATTGTCACAAATGGATGTTTCTGTATGCTCTCCCTTATCTTGCTTCAGCAGGAACTGTGATTATGATGGGGGTGATATTTGGTACAGTGTTATGCGGTGTCATCTATTTCTTATTGTGCCGTGGTGTGGTGCTTAATGCAGCTGGTTCATTGTTGAGGGAAGGGCATCTCTATGCTGTCCATCCCTGTTACGATTATCTCTTGACGATGTTATTACAACTATTTGTTCTACTACTTGGGAAATTTATCTGGTGGTACACATGGCATTGTAAACAATGGCACTTCATTCAGGGTTTTCTGTATCTGCAGGATAAACATATATTGGATCGGCTCTTTGTCACTACATATAACTGAGTTTCAGTGCAGGATTTTATCTATTTTGGTGGTAGTGCGAACTCTCTGCTGGGCTCAAGTTTCCATTCTTTACCTTCAACAACATGGGGTGACGAAGATATTCTGTTATTCCCAATCATGGAATCGGTGTTTTAAACTTCTTGCCAGTTATGTTTTGGTTTACAACTTAGAATATATTGTTGGACCATCTGCTGTGTTTGAGTGTCTGTAGCATATATGTCCCTTAAACAGATTGTTGTATCTTTATCTTAAAGAATCTAACTATGCTCCTCCTTTTACCAAAATAAAAATAAAAATAAATTATTTGCACAAACTTTTTACATTATGTATGCATAATTCATGACCAACATGCAAGATTGTCAACACAAGACATTAATTATACACAAAATCGGTGGCTGGCAGCATTAAAACTTCTATTGAGAAGATTGTATATTTGACATCTCATGATGCAAAGTAGCAATTATGGCCAAATGATAGCCTATATGAATCCATCAATTCAAAACGACCAAAAATGTCGTGAACTTTATTATCAAGGCTCTAGTCTCCATGACTGAAAACCACCACAACTAAAGAAAGCTTTCTGCCAACCTGTCTTAAGCATGCATCACCACTCGAGGCCACTGGTAGAGTTGAGGATTGAGAGCAAGAACTTCATTGTAGAGTTGTTTTTCCTTTTAGAAACCACTCGCAGTCCAACCTCCATCCACGCAAATAACTTGACCCGTGATATAGGAAGCAGCAGGTAGACATAGGAATGACACAAGAGATGCCACCTCCTCTGGTTCTCCAATACGCCTCATGGGTACGCGGGAGATTTGTCTTGCTGTAGCTTCCTTGTCATCAAGTGACTATATATACAAATGCAAAGGATGAGAGATTTTAGAAGAAATTTAGCCTAACGACTTGCAACATGTGTTTGCCTTGGTGAAAGATGCAGCGCAAATTACATGAGGTTTAATTGCAACTACTGTGGCAACTGTAAATTTCCTATCCATTTTTAGTTGCTAAATAATGTTGTAGCCCTGCAGGGCCACCTTGAGGTCCTTGCACTAGAGGAAAACTAGGGAGTATGATTTTCCTTTTTGTTTTTCCAAAAAGATCTATGGTGCAGAATATGACACTCGATCAGCTTGGATCGAGTCTTGTAAATTAAAATAAAATTTGCAGTCATGATTCATATTAAACTCAAACCACTAGGTCATATTTATCCGATCAATATCAACTAGCCTTGTTTTTCCTATTCTTTTTCTGTTACTTTTAGAACTAGCATGGGAGAAGCCCGATGGGAGAGCATAATCCAACTCTCGGTGGCAACTATTGGTTGGAGGAGGTCCACCAGCTTAGCGGTGGACCAGTCCAACAACCAAGGCACATGCACAGCATGCCGTGCATTGTTTGTTCTTTTTTTTCCCTCTTGTGTGGGTCTCTTCAAAGTTGAACTGATTCACTGCTCAGCTGGTGGATCTGGTCCAACCAATAATTTCTACCATTATAGAGATATATAAATGAAATCTATAATTATGGTACTCACTACAGAGATCAATATGACTATAATACAATACTTTTTGATATAGCCGCATAGACAAAAAATCTTTCTATTATCGTTACTAAAATGCCAACACAAGTAGCTGGCGATAGTTTTTCCTTTCAAAAAAAAAAAAAAAAAAAGTAGCCAATGATTGTTATATTTTTTTTTTCCTTTTCCTCTACAAACATAATGATCGTCTCTAATAGCATAGATTTGCTTGGTTTATGGGTCTCCTAAAGCCCCCTGTCATCATTCTGCATGGCTTCGTCAATGTTCAGAAAATGCAATGCTATAATCAACCATATATTCTACACTAAAATATGTACTTACCCATCAAGTGAGGGGTGCTACCCATAATTACCCATAAGGTTATTCCCCTACCTTTATTTATTTATTTTTATTTTTATTTTTTTGCGGTGGAGGACTTTTTTTTTCTTCTTTCGAAGAAAAAATGCAGACAACAATTTAAAAAGGGCCCTTACAGGCTGCATGAGTGGTGTCCGGATCGGCCCTGGAGCAACACAGTTGACTCGGATATTGTCATTTGCCCACTCACAAGCCAGATTCTTTGTGAGCTGATTCAGTGCTCCTGAAGAATATAGCAGATAACAAAGTCATGAAGAGTGGGGGATCCCTGCACAGTTACTGATTACCTATGCTTGATAAAATAAGCCTCATACTAGATTACCTTTAGTTGCTGCATAAATGGATAAATTTGGCATGCCTACAACCCCTGCGATTGCTGAGATGAACACGATGCTGCCTGCCCCTGATGCCTTCAGAAGAGGTTGAGCTAGTTGGCTCAGATGGAAAGCTGATTCCAAGTTGGTAGCCATGAGAAAGGAATACTCTTCAGCAGTGAAATCCAAAGCTGGCTTCACAATGCCCGTCCCTGCATTGTTAATCTAGGTGGGGGCACCACAACTTTGTTATGTGGATGTAATATGGATTCATACTCCAGTAAATTAGACTCAGAAGTCAGTTATGCGAATGCTCAACAAGACACCATCTCAAGAAGGCAACACTCGGCATGAACTTAAATATTTACGAGAGGATTTACTACTACCTCCGAGGTTGTCTTTTTCGGGGGGTACAGAAACAATAAACACTAGGAGGCTCCTCATCAGAGCCGTGGCCTACCAAGATGGAACAGGAACAGCTCATACAGGATGTGCGACAAACTGGATGTCCTCATCACTCACATCAAATGCTACAACAGTTTAGTATGAAACAAGTTTGATGAACATTATTATTTGTGTCACAAGAGATTTAGAGATCATTTACTGTTGGGTTTTACTGACAGTTCCACCGCTGGCCCGTTTCTGTATTCTGGTATTGATCTTTATAACGAGATTTAGTGCAATATTGCTCCAAACTTACCAGGATATTGAGCTTCCCCTGGAAAATGGAACGGACACCCTCCATTAGTTTCTCTCTTTGGGCTCGGGAAGAGACATCGCAAACTGATCCGGTGACATGAATGTTCAGAGTTTTCCATCGTTCCAGGCATTTGTTGAGCTCTGCTTCATCCCTGGAACATGTATGTACGGTTGCTCCAAATCCAGCTAACCCTTCAACTATGGCATGCCTGGAATGTTATCAGAGGATCACATTTACATCGTCACAGTGGCAAAACAACATCGGGCAACTTCATGAACTCGGTAAGATCTTCTTTGATGAGCAATCATGGAGGTGTAAAACCACTATCAGGTGCACTGGTATAAATGAGCGAAAATTTTATCGTGGTAATTCTTAGTTGTTAATATAGTCTTCTCTCTAAACCACTTGCAAAGTGGAGAAACTAGAATATCTCTATCATATGTGAGTTAAAAGTGCCCGGGTTAATAACATTAGAATTTCCAGAAGTTCAAATTTAAGAGAAGTGTAGAAATTGTGATGTGAACCATAGTTTCAAACGGGAGATTTCTGATACCAAAAAAGGAGGAAAAGTTTAATTTGGAAAAGCAACTATAATCCTTTCACATGTTCACATCCTGTTTTCCTAGAAAAAGAAATAAATTCTGTGTAAGCATACAGGCCATACCGGACATCATTAATCTATACTTTTTGGCAAACAAATAGTATCAACAAGTATTACCCTGATTTTTGTCAAAAAAACAAGTAACACCCTGATACATATAAAAATAATAATAATGATACCCTGATCATTGAATTTAGTGTATCAGATATCCACTTTGTCTAGATGGTATACAGTTCAGCAAGATTAGGAATTTTTGCTCTCTGTTTTAGTATGAATTTCCAGTTATTTATTTTATCTATTCAGTCTCATTTTTTGTTCATTTTCTATTGATGAACAGAGCATACATGCTCTGTCCTAATTTATCACTTAGTTTTACCCGCTGTGGAAAACAATTATACTATAAAGTTTTTAAAAATCTAAAAATACTTCTTCTAATGAGAAAGTAGCGTGATAAATCATGAGGCAAAGAACGAGAAAATTATATAAAGTGGTATAAAAAGTGAATGTGTCAATATCTCTCAACAATAGGAAGAAAGGACAAATGAATTTAGCTTTCTAGTTCTTTGATCTAACATGTGTATTACGACCTTTTCTTCTTTTCTTAACTGATGGACAAGTTAAACCTTTTTTTTTCTTAACTTCATGATCTACATATTTAACAAGCAGGCAAAACCATTTTAGGTTATTGGCAAAGATCATACAGTTTGGAAATTTGGATGAAAATTGAAAGAAAATAATAGGGGGCGCTAACGATGTGGATAGAATAAGTTGGTGGATTCCTTACCCGATTCCTTTGGTGCCTCCAGTGACCAAAGCTGTGGTTCCATCGAGGGACCATTTCTTCACCCCGCTGTTGGATCTGCTATTCTCTGCGTCTTGCATGGTTGTCTTCTCTCTTTCCATCAGAAACCCATTCCCCCTTTGTTACGTTGAGCTTTGTACATAAAGGAGCATCGTGACTTAGTATGGTGAAACTATTAGATGGACCACGTCCAGTGGACCAGTCCCAATCTGGATGCACACGTATGATAGGCAACAGGATAAATTATCATCTCTGTTTGGATCTTGAATATAAGGAGGTAATGTGGCAAGTGATTATTAGACTAGCCCATTGGACGTAGTCCATCTAGTAATTTATCCTCTATTTGTTTCTTCCAAAAAGAAAGTTTTGTGTTTTTTTTTTTTTGTGACATGGTAGGGCC